>NW_024540774.1:0-19162 GCF_016647625.1 Suillus subalutaceus
CATCTCAAACGCTTGAATAATGATGTATTAGTACATGTCCATGAGATTGAGAATAGAAGATGACATGAACTTACTTTGACCACTGTACTGGGGTTCGGCCGATGATGAGGTGGTCGGTGTTTCCACCGATGTCTCGGGCGCAGCTTTCAGTGCTCCAGCACATATCAAAAAACTAAAATTGTCAAATATTAATAAATGTCGAGTCAATATCATAAGACACTTACCTTCTTTGCCGAAATGTTTTTTTGCAAGTGCATCGGCGGTTTCCTTCCTGACTGGCATGGTTGATGGTGTGACTTTCGTCCCGTTGTTGTTGGGTGCCCAAGTTGGTGGCGAATGGTTTGGCCGAAATGAGTATTTGAACCCAACAGGAATGTTTTCCTGTGGAAATGATCGAGTCGGGCCTAACTTTGGTGGCACCCACTGGTCCCACATGAGAAAGAAATTGCTGTTGGTTTTGATCTGCTCGTCCTGTAGTCTCCTAGCTTTGTCAGTGATATTTTCACGAGAATCCATGTACTTGCAATGGTTGTAGTTGGGAGTATATATACGACAATGGATGACTAGACCACTGAGGCCACAAGTCGGCGAAACCCAGCGGTGTCAATTGTTGCATCCACATTTCATTTCGGCTAATCATTTCGGCTAATCATGGCGGTGGCACAACTTCAATTTGCATTGACTGTTGCTAAGTCCACATCAAAGGCCACAGCTAGTCGTTCCCTATATAACTGTGTCGACATCCCTCATCATCATCATCATCATCATCATCATCATTGTCACCACCCTCCACCACCACCATCATAATCATCATGTCTGCCCAACAATCCAACAATGCCTTGTCGGTCGCCAACAAATCATTGCATTCACACCTCAACCGGATCAAACTGTTTCAATCAGATGGCTGGGTGGTGGTTGACTGGGCACATGAAGTTGCCAAGCTAGTAGTAAGTCGTTCTTTCTTTCTTTCTTTGCAAGATACTCACCTCTCAAGTCACAAGCACTCCAGCAACACGGCAGGAATGCGTCAGTCCGTTCCGCCGTTGCTGCTCTCTGCAGCCGCCGAGGTTCGGGCGACAATGAACATCGGTCAGGTCCCCCAATGGGAATGTGTGCGGGTGGATGATTCCCGCATGGAATCACACCCCTTCTTCCCCAAGACACAAGGGCTTGGTGAGTCTTTCTCTTTTTCAATGCACCATTTTTGCTAACATTGTGATAGCTGCACCTGCACTGGTGCCAGTGCCAACCCTACTCCCAGTCCAGTCCCAGTCCCAGTCCCGCCCCCAGCTCCCAAGGTGATGTCGGTCCCACCGATCGACTCACTTCCCGTCAAGGCTGCCAAGCCGACGGCCGATAAGGGGAAGCAGCCGGTTCGGGGGACTTGGCGAGCCAGGGAGGATGAGTCTGGTGAGTCGGGCGATGTCTCATGCAAGAAGTGTAGGATCGTGTCGAAGGCCATCATCTCTGACACTGAAGATGATGATGGCCAGCCGGGCGGGACCATCATTGTGGTAAAGGTGTGCCTCTAATTCGTTTTTTTTCCTACTCTATCACTCACAGCACCTTAGCCATCTAAGGCGGCGGTTGCCTCAGACTCCAGCCCCAGCCAAGAAGGTGAAGCAGGTGAGATTCACCTCGTCCCCTCGGTCATCACCACTCAGAGATGTCCAGGCCGACACCAAGGAGCGCATTGGCCGACTGATGCCGAAGGGTAAGGGAAAGGAGAAGGAACGGGCTGTGACGATCACTGAGGGTGATGTGGTGAGTTTCGCCGGTTCTATACATCACTGATTACTAACAATTAATTAGTATGAACCACCCTGTAAGAGGTGTTCTGCCCAGTTCGAATGTCTCGCTGCCCTTGGTCGCAAGGGCCAAATCACCAAGTCCTGTGCCAGGTGCTATGAGATGAAGGTGAAGTGTGACCAACCGGTACCTAACAAGCTTCCACAAATGGCCGAGCCGGTGCGGTCATCACGTCCTCGGTCAAAGGCCCCACTCGCCTCCACATCCAAACCGCAGCCCAGGGCGACAAGGGCGGCCTCCCATGCACGTCTACCACCACCTGTGGTAGAATCTGAGGACGCCATGGATGATGAGGGCGAATCACCTGTTTTTTTGTTAAGGTAAACAATATTGACCTTGATTTTAGATGTCGCTGTTGAGGCTGATGAAGACGTCACTATGTCTCATGCAGCCGATACCGAGCAGAAGACTGATGTCGCTGCGGTGATGCCAAGTGAGACCGTCGATCGGCCGGCAGCCATGGCGTCGGCAAAAGACTTTCCTGCTGACCATTCCGACCGACCGACCACCTCATCTATCATGGGGCCAGTATATTCTGTAAGCCATTCCATTACCACCGACCACGTCTCTCATACATCACATATAACCGAGCTATTGACCGACCGCCTCATACTTGACCGACGTAGTCCTGACAAGTATATTTTGCACAAGTGGCTCAGGGGACAGACCCAATGTTCACATATTTGACCGACCGATTGACCGACTTCCCGAGTCTATCATGGGCAAGTATATTTGTAAGACTGATCCATTGACAGAGCAATGTCCATGACACATCTATATGCTTTGGGTGTCGGCCCATTTGTATATATCGGTACCACTGCCCACTCGGCCGACCTGTTTATATCGGGCACATATTTCATACACTACCTACCACACAATACCTACCAAATGCAATAGGAAGGTGTACACTTATCTACTATACCACACTATGGGCCCACTGTTGGTATCACATACACACTTGACATAGGGGTGTCGGCCCATCTGTATATATCAGTACCACTGCTCACTCGGCCGACCTGTTCATATCAGGCACATATTTAATACACTACCTACCACACAATACCTACCAAATGCAATAGGAAAGTGTACACTTATCTACTATACCACATACTATGGGCCCACTGTTGGTATCACATACATACTTG
Source organism: Suillus subalutaceus (assembly GCF_016647625.1). Classification (NCBI taxonomy): domain Eukaryota; kingdom Fungi; phylum Basidiomycota; class Agaricomycetes; order Boletales; family Suillaceae; genus Suillus; species Suillus subalutaceus. Next base: position 2,955 of record NW_024540774.1, read on the forward strand.
GCATGGGCCCACCTGTATGTATCACAACAATACATTGATGGGCCCACATTGGCTGGCATGTGTAGAACATGGATATTTCAACATTAGTTGTATGTATTTATCAAGGGTAAAGTGACTGCAGTATGTGGTCATTGATGAGAATGAACAGATGACTCCAAAAGAAATGCATGCAATCCCTAGGCTGAGATAATTATATGTAAGCGAGTAAGGTAAAGAAAAATAAGAGCAGAAACTACATGTGTGGCAGCTAGTAGTCGTCCATTGGTGTGATGGCAAATTCGTCGTTGTCATCATCAATGATAGTGTGCTCATCTTGAATTTCATGCCTAACACTCAATGTCAGGAATGAATCCCTACTCAAAGAATGACTTTCATTGAAGCAGATGCCCACTTAGCCAGCTGCTGGTCAAGCTTGGCGCCGGTCCTCTCGTTATCCAAGACCTTCTCTAACATAATCAAAAACTTCTGGTAATCTTGACGGTAAATATTCCCTGTGAAGTCTTGGATGTTGTGAAGATGACCATATTGAGAAAGGCAATGAAGCACACACTTAATCTAATATATAGTCAGTAGTAGCAAACTCATGTGGTGAATGCATACCACTGTGACAATGAGAATCAGAGTGCCATATGGGATGCTCTTCTCAAATTCCGCTGTTAGCCCAAGAAGCTTGCGACTTCGACCATAGTAAAATGTGTCGACAATCCGATAAAGAGCATTGTGAGCAAAGTTGGCCTCATCACCCTAGTGAGATCATGAACACTGAAAAATGCTGCAGATGTCAGATCACGAACATTATCATTGGGTAGGCCCCAGAGAAACTTGGCTCCTTTGAGCAACGTACAATTATGATAGGAATGAGCTCACTAAGACGCCATGAGGCTCACTTAAGATACCCCTAACATCTCTGCTATTATGTGTACATCCAAGCACTTCCAAGGCATGCTCAAGCACATGCACACCAGTGCACGCACAGTAATGAGAAAGTGCAATGAAGCATGATGAAGTGCAAAGAAGTGCACACATACTGAATGACTCAAGACATAGAGTGTGTGATGCAAAGTAAGTGTGCATGCAAGAGTGAACTCATCTGGTTTTGTCACTCCCATTCAAGTGAAGTTGCAGACCCATGGCCTTGGTAAACTTCCAATGCTTGTCATGGATTAATGGTTTTGTGAGAATGTCTGCCACCATGTTGTCCATTGAGATGTAATGTATGTCTATGTGTTTCGACACTAAGGTGACCGAAATGGGGAAACAAGAGTGAGATGAGTATGTGGTATGTGTTTATACACAAATGATACGATATGCGAGAGTTTATGGGTGAAAACCCGCAGGGTTTTCCGGCCCAAAACGTTGACCCGAAACCTGGGTGCAAAAGGTGAGCTGTGAGTCCCAGAGTGTTAGGAGTGCAGCGACACATACAGTGCAGCTTGTAGCCCCAGGAAGAAGGAGGTGTGCTCACTAGAGTTGATTAATGCACTGGCGGCATTGTGATGTGCATGAATGGTTCTAACACTGGTGATACTTGTATGTAAGGTGCAATCACTATAGTGTGTTCCCGGAGGTAGATGGTGAATGCGTCACTTGAACATCGTCCCATTGCCTTGACAACATTGAAAGGAACTCCTTGAAGGAGATACTCCAGCGTGCCTCCAATGCAGATGCTGTGGCCTTTGAGGTTGGGCAGGTTGGTTATAGAGGAGATTTGGCTGATGCGTTGTCTTCTTACTTGAGGGTCTTATATGTTGATCAGAATACAATGACTATCACAATTGTATTCTTTAAGACTAAGGTGCCAGCTCCTCAAGTTCACGGTCAACAGATTTTCTACTTCTCGGTTGATAACGTGGTGTTCGTGGGTGGCCAAAGGGTAATAAATTACTTCTTTGCTAGATCACTTCTTGATAGTAAATGAGTAGTATATATTTTGTCAGGTTAACTGAAACCTAGTAGGTAATATGGACCTCTCTGAACTGAATGTGGCACGAATACGTAAAACGATGGATAAAACGATAGATTATTGTATAGGCGATCCCTGTAAGATAGTATACAATCAATCTAGACCAAAAGAATACGATTGTTTTCAAAGGCAACTCGTAGGCCTTCACTTTCTTCGTGATCTCACAGTGTTGAGACAGAAAGTGGGAAAACTCCTGACTTCAAATTCCTACGTTCCCACACGGTTTGGGAAAAGAATGGAAGGGGAAAAACTTATATATTATGTGAGAATGGAGTCCTTATATACATTTTAGAAACCATCCTTACTAAGCAATGAGTCATCACTAGATTGGTAAGATTATGCTTACAAACCAAGCCTTTTGGTGTGCTGAATCAGCTGCTTACTAAAGTACATGAGTAAAATATTACAAAGCACTGTAAAATATTACAAAGCATGACAAATCATGACAAAACATGATGAGTCATGGAAAGTCCTTACAAATCAGAATATTACCAGTCACATGACATGCTTACAAACATATCTGAGTGGCTCACTGATGTAATCAAGTGGCTGAATAAACATGAACAAATAATGGAAAGAGACAGAAACTACAAATACAACTAAATAAATAGAAACAAAGCTTACATAAGTAGGAAGTATATCCTTTGTACACTCCTCTACTCATCTCCTTTTACACTGCTATTCGTATATGTCATGGTATGAACTCCATACCATGCATGACAGTGTTTGGTTAGCTCTTTCTTCGAAAGTGGGCGAAGGCCTTTGGGGTGTTTCCAGGCAAAGAGGTGAGCTGAGGTGTCTGCTGGATTTGCTCTGAAATGATTCTCTATGGTGGCTTTGGGGTCTGACAGGCCTTCTTGAGCCAACCAGTAAGTCTCTTCTCCTTGTATGGGAGACGATTTCATGCTGGGAAGGAAAAATGATGTGACTGGTAGGTTGTTGCAGTCTGTTTTCTGCGTGACATTTGCTTGTGTTATGTGCCTTGCTGGATCAAAGTGTTTAGGGAGGGAATTGTGAACTCTCCTAGGCAGGTGATTACATAGAATGTTGTCGTGATACACGCGAAAATGGCTGCATCTTTGGGGTTGTTAAGGTCTAGGTGTTCGCATATACTGATTATGATATTAGGAGTAAAGGGAATGCATTTGTCGTGTTTGGATGAAGCTGGAGTGAGAGCCATGGCACCGCTTAATGTGGCTTTGAGCTCTTTGGCATCTATTAGCCAAGGTTGGCCATGCAAGAGGTGCCAGGCTTTGATGCCCACGGCATAGTTAGCTAGTGGGGAGCCAGAATAAGAGCCTGCACAGCTCGACAGAAAGGTTAGGAGCAGGTTGGGAGAGATTGGACATCTCTTTTCTTCTGGAATTCTGTGAGTGTCGCAGAAAAACTTGAAAAATGAACAGGCCTGCTCCATAGGTTTCCTTGGTGGAAGGTGCCCAGGAGGAGCCCATGACTTCCAGTATATGATTGAGCTGGTCGTTGGATATAATGAAGTTGTTCTCGTTGCCTGAGGAGATGACTTTCCATAGGCTTTCGCCTGGTGGTAACCAGAGGTGCATTTGGTCATGAGCTAGACAGTGAGGCTGGAGGGGAGAGGGCATGGGTGTAAGGCTGGGTTTGTATCTCTGCGGGGTAGAGGATGGAGGAGATGCGTTGCTAGAGAGTGATGATTCAAAACGAGGGTGTCTGCTATTCTGAGAGGTCATGGAGGGTCTCATCGAGCAGTGCATCTTCTTCCCTCCTGCAGGTTCTTTCTTGTTTGGCTCCTTGAGCTCTGAGTAGGGCTCTATTGACAATTTTTGGGGCAGCAGGGGGGTAACTCCCATTGTGCAGAAGCTCAAGTTCGGTAGGGGTGGGAGGGTCTATGCCTCTCGATGGACCGTCGGCTGGGTTGTATTCGCTGGCAACTGTCATATACCATATTCCCGGGTACAGATCCGATCCAGATCCGATGGACATATCCGTCGTCCGGTCCACAGATCCGATCTGATCCTTATTTCATGTCCTGTTCATATAACTCTAACTATCGTTCATCTCCTTTCGGCATTCCTGTACACCAGCATACCGGTTATCCTTTACTTCCGTTATGCTTACTGATCCACTACACTTACTGATCCGCTTTAGCTTATACTTCATTCCCGGTTATGATTCGTTATCCATCCGACTTACCGATATGCTGTACACATACTTTGCTTATACTTCATACATAGCCTCGCATCCTTGCTTATTGATCATTCCATTAGTTATCTGTAGTATATAAACCCTTGTACATGCGCTGTAGTAGATCAGTTCGAATATCATCTTAGATTGCACTCATTCTGTCTGGACGCTAAGTCCCTCTGTTATCCGTCCAGACTTGAGTACGATACTCTCGTCTAATCCAAGACTTAGGATTGATTCCTATAGTCTATATATCTGTCTCTGTCTTCAGACAGTCTTCACCCGTTAGTTTCTAGTTCAGATCCGATCCGGATTAGCTGTTACTCTATACATTTGATATCCGGAAGCCTTAACGGATCCGTTACGATACTTATCCGTCTCACTAGACGCGATACTCTAGCACTCTGAAATAAGGGGCAAGACTCGGGAAAGGGGCACAGTGCACGAGCTGAGGCCGAAGCCCTTTGGATCCGATACTTCTTGAGTACGGTCTTAACAGCAACATAGGAAGTCCGGATTTCGAAATGCTTGGTAGAGACCGTAAGTGCTTGTGTATTCTTCTGAATACAACATTGACTTCTTTGTTGTGACTTCTCCCTTTCCACATCCTTCAAACCACTCCCATGTTGTCTCCAAAGACGGTGAGTGCATTACCGAGTTCTGGGAGAGAAGTAAGGTATCAAATGAGAAGCTCAAAGCCAATGGCCTCTGCCCATGTGATGTCTCTTTGTCCATTCTTTGTCTGCCACCCTGGAATCAATCTCCAGGCTCTCCAGCGTTGTCCTATCACTATAGCTATACCGATGGTGGAGCTAGCACCTGAGAATGCGCGAGGATCAGAGTAGGGTACTGGGAGATGTATTGGTCTAATGGCGCCACCATTTTGTAGAAGGTCTGACCACCATAAGAGGTCGCTCTCTATATCCCAAATAGGATGATGTGGCAGATAGGGTTTCTTAGCACAGATACTAAGCATGCTTTCTAGGGACGTGAGATATGCCCGGCCACGCTTGACCACCTCACAGGCACGCAGAATCTTGCCATACAGTGCTTGTAAATCTTGTAGTACATGATACTCTTGCTTCCGCCAGTTATGAATGGGCAGAAGGAATTTCCTGACTTTTGAAATGCTAAGAGAGACAACGTGCTTCTCTATATCCCAGTGAAACCCGATGTGACAATCATACCAGCGCTAGGCACATATGAGTGTCATAGGCATATTTTGCCTTGCCTAGAGGAAAAGAGTAAAGCACTAGTCACCAGCGCTATCAACTCCCAAGCTATCCACTTTGGAACCACTTTTCTCCCATAGTGCGCTACCTGGTCCAATGCCTAGATATTCCATCCTCCCATGTCCCACCTATGTCCACCTACCTCCACTGGTGCGTTATTAGTCCTTAAGTGTCGCTACTGATCAGTCGCAGGTCTTATTACATGTATCCTCGTGTTCCACAGTGCTGCATGTCTTATTACCTGTCGCTACATCATGCCTATGCAATTCCAAACCTTTACACAGTATGATAAAATGACCCATCACACATACAGTACTTTACTTCCCTTCCCCGGACCTTTGCTGGTGTGTCAGAGTCACCTTAGTCGCTATATCTTAGTCTTGGTGCAATCAATTCCACTCTTGTCAATCTCTTTGATTGTGTATCGCTTGACTTGCTTTAAGTGCGTATCGCTAAGGATCCCTCTTAAGTTTGACTTTCGCAACATCGGGATCGCTATCGGTAGTCGTGCTACAATCTAGTTGCTACCAGGCATTTCACTTGCACTGTCTTATCTTACTTTCTGCTCTCGCTCCCTTTGATTTCTTCTTGCTGTCGCTAGTCAGACGTCGCATAGCGCTATCACATAAAACAACTTGCATAGCGCCTCTCACTTATATGCACATTTCTCTGTCGGAACTCACTTATAGCTGATTGCTACAGTGCTATTCATTAGTTTTTCGGTCTTAGGTCGCTATAGGTTTTAAGCCCTTTGCGCTATCGCTTCCCTTGCTTATTAGCAGGGAGTTGCTTCAATAGCAGTCCTCTTGGGTCAAAGATTACACTCGCGCCTATTTGGATAAGTAGCGCTAGTTTCTAACAGCCTAGTTGCTATTACTCTTTCACACCATATTTGGTGTAGCTCAGGATAGTGTTCATAAACACTTGTCTTGGTTTAATTGAGACAAATGTTATTCTGGATGGCACTTAAGTAAGTGAAATAAGTATCATGAATTATATGTCATCGGCGATATCCAAGTCTGGGTCTGAGTCTGGGTCTAAGTCAAAATCTGACAGCTCAACTCTAACACACTGCTGAGAGACCCCACAACTGACTATGTGATCCTTCCATTGGTCCAAGTCAGCTTTCTCCTCAACACTGAGGCTATCCATGTCTGTGCAGATAGCCTCAAATGCAGTGGAGTTTGCCCCTGGAAATAACCTAGGTGTGGCACTGAGTGTCTCATGTCCCTGTTCCAACAGCGCACATTTTGTTATGGTGCCAGCTAATCCCATCGTGTAGTGCAGCTGTTTGCATGGCATTGTGAATAAGTTGTCTAGTTAGAAGTGTGTATTTCAGATCAGTTTCACGATGAGGTAGAGGATGAAGGGGTTTTGGAACTTTGCATGAATGGTCAGTGTCCCATCCTAATTGAAAACTTATAAGCACATGAGTTGAGGTGAACAAAAAAAACAATACCACATTAAATGAATATACATGCATAAAAATGTTGTCTCAAATGAGACGTCTGACATGATCAGAACAAAAGGCCTCGGGGTGCATCTGGCTACCCTGTGGAGGGAAAGTGTGTATGCCATGATGACGCCTTCTCGAGTCAAGGTTGTGAGGACTGTGTGCATGACAATCACCCTCAGCCATATTGTTGTAATGTCCTTGCTTTGATTTTTCCAGCATGGTATTCCTATTGGTCTGTCAGTTAATAAATCATTGAAAGACTTAATGTACCATCAAGTCCTGGAAACTTAGGTGCTGCTTTTCAAATCATTGATGTTACAATGCACTTTTTGTTGACAGCAGACAATGCCAATGCATCTTTTGTAAACACAATGCCTACCATGAGTTCTTTTAAGTGCTGGAAGATCTGATCATGGACGGCTCCTGTGACCTCAAAATAATGCTGTTCATTTGATGCTTCTGTGTGGCTTGCAGCTGCCTGCATTGTTTGCAGCAGTATAAATAGGGTTCTGATGAGTGGTGTGGTGAAAGAAATAGTAGTCAGCTAGCTATACCAACAAACCTACTAAATCCTAATGGGTGCGAGTGCAGTACGTCGGCCCAAGGGGACTGCTATTGAAGCACTTCCTTCTAATAGTGCAAGGGAAGAGAAGGGAAGGAGTTAAGATCTAAGACCTGAGATGTTCCGACCGACCAAAGGTCCGAGTCCGAGGATGTCCAATGCGATGCGGGATACTGATGGTACACCCGATGTGAGACACTGATGAGGAACACTGATGCAAGATACCCGATACAAGTAGAGGAGTCCGATGCCGATGGGAGTGGCAGGTAAGGCTAGGCTGAGGTAAGGAGAGTCTAGGTATAACTAGGTATGACGAGGCATGACTAGGTATAGGTTGCCGAGGCAAGACTACCGGTAGCGGTCCAGATCTCACAAAGGCCTAGGTATAGAAACCTTTAGATAGTGTGCACTTAGAGCAGTCAAGGCACATCCGATGATAAGGAGCAAGGGGATCAATTGCACAATCAAAGACTAACTAAGGTGACTCCTACAATGGTAGCAGGTATGTCCGGAAAAGGGAAGTAAGAAACCATACGAGACTTGAGTCCAATTTATCTAACTACGTGAATGTCCGGGATCGCACAGGTGAGAGTAGTAGCAAAACGCAGGGTATTCAAGTCAATATGTAATAAGGCTTGTGAGTGCTGTGGCCATGGGAATACATGTAATAACACCTGCTGTTCATTCACTAATGGTAAAATAAGCTTAAAATGCACCAATGGAGATGGGCAGACACGGGCAGGACATGGAAGAATTTGGTATTGACAGGACGGGATGGTTGGCTGAAGTGCATGATGACCGAGACGGCAGGTAAGGGATGGTATGGGTAACCCTGGCTATCTGTGAGCGGCCAAGGCAATGGGTCCATGTCAACCAAGCCAGACATAGTCTGCTGCAATATGGAAGGGTCAGGTGAGTTGAGGCTTTGCAAGGAAGTGATGGATGGATGTGATGTGGACTTCTGGTATGCTTGACCACTATAGCAAAAAGGGGTTCTGCAAGGCTAGCCTGAGTTTAAACACCACAGCGGGTCCAGGAATCAATGTGTCTTTGTAGCACATTGGTTCTATGAACAATGCCCTCTCTTTGCTTGTCTGTGGGATGAAGTGAGAGGTCTGAAATGTCGCGCTTGAGCCATTGTCTGTCATAATATTTGAACAATGAATACAAATTGAAAGAGAGATGTTACATACTGCACATCTTCTAATTCAATCCCACAACTAATAAGGACACTGGATGAGACATCATGGTTGAGTGAGTGGTTGATCCCTGCTGCAACTCTTGTGCTTCCACTTGTGCAAGCTGTGACCTCACCGCGGCCTGCGTGATGGCTACATAGATAGAAGGTGATCAGCACAAGTTTGTAGAGTGAATAGGCAGTGACACATGAGTAAGCTTGCTTTCAAAAGGATTTTGGTGCATGTTGTCCTCCTCCCACATCTTGAATTTGATTCCCCACTTGTTCAGCAGCACAGGCTGAACAGTTCCTTCCAGGTCATACAAGGCAACACGGTGCTCCTGTTCCCACTTTACAGCATCTTCCATCTTGCGCTTCAATGTATGGCTTGAGAGTCTGAAGTATCAGTAAGTGAAATGCAATACTCAATGATGAAACTCACCAAATGCTGTTGTCTTTTTCCAATTCCAGTTACCGAAATGATCATCTAATGTATCACGTCGTGTTCCTGGCCCCATCTCCTTTGTGCTCGATGCAACATGATTGGCATTTGCCTAACCCCATTCTGGGGCCTCTCCATCAGTCCGACCTACCCACTTAGTAAGGTTCCATGAGAATGTGAGTTGACAGGCTGTGATGTGGGCCGTGATATGAAACTTTGGTATGAAGTATCGAACTAGTATGTTTTTGTGTGGTATATGAAGTTGGGCCAGCATGTGTTCCATTCTGCTCCATAGATTCTTTGACCATTGGCAAGCGATATCATAGGAGATATTTAGCATTGTGACTGTGAATCCAATGAGTGCCGAAAAAACAAGATAGTCCATGTTGAGATACCTTTTAACACTATCAGCTGGTCAAATGTGAAAAATATACCTTTTGCCCTTCTGTAGATCACCTACCCCATTTGGCAATTTGAACTCATGTTGAGCGCAGTTGATGGTTCTTATGCCAGTTGCTGCCAGGCCTCGTGAGGATTTTGTGTCAGCCATATTTACTGCGCTAGTAAGGGAACAATGAGTATGTCAACTCCCAACAGTCCAGACTACATACACACCTCTTGTCATTCATTGACTCGCTCAGATAGGTAGCTCTTGTATGTGTGCTCCTCCACAAAATAGGCCCATCCTGCATTTAAACCAGGATCCACTTGGTCAGAGGAGACAGCCTTCCATTTGAGACAGAAATTTGCATCTATAGCAACGAAAAGTGCATACAACCATCTGTCAACCAGGGTAAGCAAAATATTATCATCAAACAATTAACGAAAAACTTGTGTAAGGCTGACTATGAGTTCGAAGGGAAAAGTGAACAAAACGAGATTGAAGACGTGTTAGTAGCTAACACAAAGAGAGAATAGGACTATGACTAGAGACACAGAGTTTCTGAGAGGCTTTCGGTCATTCTTGGAGCAGGGATCTGAGTATATGATTCACTGCTAGATATGAGTGTACATGAGCTGTATACCAGTGCGAAATGGCAAGGGTCCTCAGGTATATCTTGACCAAACGATTATGAGAAAATGGAGGCAGAAGGGAGTGGCGCTGAGCCTGGCAGGGTAGTGTAGAAGGCACGAATGGAGAGTACGAAAGGATTATGAATGAGTGGCGGTCTGAATGTTATAAATGACGAAAGTTGTGTAGTAGTGACAGTTTTGGAGACGGCGAATTGAAAACAAATGAGAATAACAAGAGAAGGAGAGTTGAAGGTTGTTGTCAATGAAGGGTATGTTGTAATGATGAGACTAAGGCCATGCTGGATGTCAACGACAGTGAGATAATGAGCGTAAGGAGAAAGAAATGTATCCGTGTAACTCGGATACAGAAGGTAACGCCTTCTGTATCCGTGAGTCACGTGGATGGGCGTTGCCGCTTGCTGTAAAGTAGAGTCTGTGCGCAAAGGATCATGGATCCTTACACTTGCCTTGTTGCTGGAGGTGAATTCTCCCAACCACAGGGTAAATTTTTGCCTGGATGTGGGCATGCTGGACACAGCACGTGAGTTCTCCGGCTTTGGTTTCAGCAACACCACCAGGGTCATGACCTCAGCCACCACACCTAAGTACTGGCATAGAAAATGGTTGAATGAAACACTCGAATTGCAGCTTGGGTTTCTTTGCAGCCCGTGCCATGGCAGGATACTAGAACAATGTGGGTGAATTTCGGTTCAACACATTGTGGTGTTCAAACTTTCTGTAGCCTTGCAGAGGCACTTTTCACTGTGCAGGTCCTATTGACACTTTCCTTAGATTAGGTTCGCACTTTTGCTGCTTACATAATCACTTCACTCTTTACCTAGGACTCTACAGTCATTACCTAGTTTCCTTTATTCCAGTTCTTTGGTTGCTCCCCATTCACTTGGGTTATTTAGTAGCATCCCCTGATTATAGCTTTCCTAGTTGTAGCTTCTCAGCTCACCAGATAGCTCCTGGAACATAGTTTCTTACCTTGATTTGGGGTATCTTCCTCACTCTCTTTCCTTGAGCCTGAGCCTAGTCAGAGATCCTTAGGGTCGAACATTCTTGCTAGCAGGAGTAGCAGCTAGGCAGAGCAGGAGACTCATATATTGTGGTTTGGTGCTTTTACCTACAGCCTAGCCAAAACTTGTTCACCACAACATACAGCACATGACTTTGTTTATCGCATCATCCCGGACCCTAACCCTAATGAGGATATTGGACACAGTGCAAGAAAACTCGTATTGACTACATCAAATTCTAATGCCTTTCTGATACATCATCTCCCCCATCAAGTGAGCAACTGTAAGCTCACAAACTCCTTCAGAAAACAACAGACACTGGATGTCCTCTAGATATGCAAGCGCCATCTTAAGAAACAGGTGACTGAGTCAGCGGCATGCCACTCAGGTGAGACTCCACAAAAATTCAGGATTTGATCGTGCACTGCAATGGTCCGGTTGAGTATGTTTTGGACCTTGATGATTGAGGTTTTGATGATGGAGATATCGCCTGGGGAGGAGTCCTCTGGGAAACTCTTTACATATTTGCATAAGACTCCCTTGATGAATTTGCAAGGGTCATCACTGATCATTTCCAATATTTTGTCCTTGATGTCTTTGAGAATGCATAAACACTCTGGAAGATCACATCTGTTGAAATTGAGTTTAATTTTGAGTTCTATTTATTAAAATGAACATCTGAACATACGGCTTATCGTCATTATCTGACTCCAAGTCATCAGAGTCAGACTCAAACTCAGACTCAGACTCATCTTCATCTTCACGATACAAAGCTTTTGCAACAGCCTTTGAGAGCTCCTTAGTGAATTTATTAGCTGCCTTTGATTCCTTGGTTTTAGAGCTACAAAGCTCTCTTCGTCTCTTTAAAATCTCATCTCTATTTCTTTGGTGTGATTGGTCAGGAACGAATGGACATAATTAATGAATGTATGACATACTTTGCATAATGACGGCGGTGCCTTTCACGTGCAGCTTGTAGCTTCGCTTTGGCTGTGTGATGAATGACTGGACGGACCATCTTGACTAGTAGACAGAGGTCTGGTGAATGGTAGTAGTAGTATTAAAGAAAAAGAACCAAGGATCCTCCTTGAGTGTGGCAAAATGGAGTACTGAATCTTGGTCAGATGAAAACTCATTCACTAAATATTATATTTTAATGGGCCAAACCTATCATAATGCTACATGAAGCCGGTCAAGTATTGAATCAACACCTGTCTCATATCAGCATGTATGATAAAGGTGCAAATGTGTGAGCCCTACTGCCATTGGACTGAATCAGTTCCTCTCTAGCAGTCACACATGCCAATGGTTTGCAATCATACACTCGAATTGAAAACTTCCTTTCATTACTACACTATTCAATAGTTGTTATCCGCACCAGACATCTAACCTCACCAATGGCACCACCCACAAAATATTCTGCTGAGCAGATCGAATTTATGAAGACATTCCATGAACAATTCCTCAAATGTAAGGCAAAAAAAAATTACGAACCTCTGTGGAATCCCTTCTTTGAGGCATGGGGTGAAAGGTTTCCCGAGTGCACTGTAGTGTTCCCAGACATCCCACTTGATGTTGACTTGACCGAGGAACAATCTGCAGTACTGTCAAAAGCCTGGGCATTGCGTCAACAGGTACATTATATCTGTCTGAATATTAATGTGTTACTCACCATATTAACAGCGCCTGATGGAGAAATTTCATAACAATTTGGGTGCGTTGAAAGCAGGCCGGTGGGCAAATGGAAAGCACACTGCCACAGTCAACATGATGATGAAGAACATGCTGAAGAAAATGGACAAACCTACTCGCACCTTGAAACCATGGGAGATGTACTCAAAAATGCACTATACAAAGTCAAGGATGCTGTAAAGATTGAGCAGGAAGAACTAAAAAAATATGCCTTCTGCTGAGCTGGCCAAGAAGACGACCCTGTGTGTCATTAGGTGACATCTCAAAGATGCTTTCAACAATGAGTCCGAGGAGGTCAAGGGGGAGGTCCTTGCAGCTATTGAGGTAATGAAGGAGAAGAAACATACGGAAATAGAGAAAGCAAAGAAACAAGCTCACAATAAGGATATGTGGATATTTACCATCTTCATATATGAACAGCATTTTATTACATATACACAACTACATATCCAAAATCACTGCAATTATGTCCCAGTTCTTCGAGGAGTTGCACGAGATGACAGATTGGGTATTCACAGTGCTCATGTGTGGGCCACATCCTGCCGCGGGTGGAACACTTGATATCAGTAGTTTCCATATTGGTACAATGAAACTGGGAAATCGATTCAGCCAAGCCTATCCCCAATTCTCACAGAATATTATGGTGACTTACATGCAGTTTGTAGAATGTGTTTTTTGTAAGTTTCTCACCTTACTTGTTACAACCAAGTACGCCCCTATTCATTTTCCCTTCTTACCTTGTATTACGTCATGGCCACTATCAAGCCATCGCTAGACTTCTCTTATTATCAGTTGTATTACACCACGATCGCATCATGCTGTCGCTAGGTGACCTATTCTTGTTATCTCTGACTTGCTCTTATCTCTGACTCATTCTGACTTTGTCGTACCGGCCCTAAAGCAGTTCCTTTCACTATATAAACTCGCTTTGTACTATGTAGTTCTTTACTTTAATCTTACTAGGTTTTACCTGGAACTTCCTTCGCTTAAGACCTCCAATCTTAAGTCGTATTGAACTTGATTCAAGTCGAGGACACTCTCCTTGTCTTGTCTTAAAGAACATCGAACTTTGGTATACGCCGAAGTCTTGAACCGACCTTGGCCAATTACTCTTATCGAGTAGCCATACGTCTGAACCATCCTAGTTCGTAACATTACTCAGTACAAGATACTTAGTACTGATGCCCCTTCAACAGCTGAGGCAGCTGCTCTGTCAAGAGCAAAAAGCTTGCTGCCTGCATCTGATATATCATCCACTCTGGCCGTCACTCCGAGTCCTGGACCTTCCTCTCAGCCTGCCCATGTAGCCTCTGATACATTACTACCTACTAGTACCCCTTTAGATACTACAACCGCAACTTCTGATGTGTCGCTTTCCGCCTGGGAGATTCTTTCTCTCATGGAAGGCATCAACACCTTTCAATTATTCTCTGGGCCTGATGGATCCCGACCACCGATGGACACGGATGACAACACATCACAGCCATATCTTCCCATTCTTCTCATGCCTTCACAACTTCCTCACAAGACAATGCATGGTCTCACTCAGTTTCTGCTGGACCCTGATCCATCTCTAGAGGATTTTGCCCATGCCCAACAGTTTTCATTACCAATTATCACATCACCACCATGAATTCGTCATCAAATGCAAAACACATTGATTCTGACAGGTGATGAATCTCCTACTGCCCCAAATGCTGGAGTGCAGCCACAGCCCTATCATACCACAGATCCCACCTTCATTTTCCCTGTCTCTACACCATCACCCTCCCGGGTGCAGCCATTGACAACCCATATCCCATCTGAGTCAGCTACAACACTACCTGCTGCACCTGCCGGCGCACCACTCTACCCAGACTTCAACATTTCTGTCTGATGCTGCCCCATAGGACTCCCTTCTGACACAGGCAAGAAGCGCACATGTGAATCTGAAGAAGAACGGTTGAATGTCCCTGCAAAATGTCAGAAGGTTAATGCTTGCAACACTGGTCCTAGCCCCCCCACCCCAATTGATGAGACAGTGGTGGATCATCAGAATGGTCAGGACAAACATCAACAGTTCCAATCGAAGCGTGCCGCCAAAGCTAATAATATTGGTGGCTCATCCACAACTTGGAAGACTGGATGCAAATGAGTGCATGTGCGTGTCTCAAATGGCTTTATATGTACATATATATACTTGCATGTGTCACGTGTTTTATAATGCAACAATGACTTGTTAGTTCTTGATATCTTGAATTGGGTGATGCAGATAGTGTTGTTGTGCAAGTTGGCAATTACAATGGCTCAAAAGTGCACGTGTGCAAGGGCCGCCCTGTCCAACAACATACCCACCCTGAACATGGACTCGATGTTGCTCTGAAAGATTTGAGCATGAGACACAGGAAGCTGACCAACTGCGAGAAAACAATGGGGCAGATGATAGTTTGATTGCAGACATGGGAGTAAATTTGATGATTTTAGCCAAATTCAGCGAATGCAGATCAGATAGGCACCAACAACTTTTAAACATGTTTCTAGACAGACATGTTTTGTGAACTTAGAGTAAATGAAAATTCACTAATTCAAAGCCGGTCTTCTCCATGGTATATCTACACTTTCAGGCAAAGAGGGGCTTGATTTGCAGAGTTTCCAGTGGAACAAGTGAGAGTAACGAAGAAGCAACAATGGAAGGGCATGACAGCAGGATAAAATGTGTCAGAAAATGAGCAAAACGTCCAAGGAAGCAAAGCTCGCGTAAGCAGATGATGAGTCTACAAGTCAAAGAGATGCTTAATGGAGACAAGGATTGAGAATAACATGAAGACTACCCGGGGGTAAAATGCAAGCTCAAGTCCAAGGATGAACACTATGACTTCTCAGAACTCAGCACTCTTCACAGTGAATGTCTACTGAACCATGGTCTGCTATCAGTTGCTGAAAATAATGGCAGAGAGAATACACACTCATAAATGAGGTCCACTATTGCATCAGATTGTTGCAGAAAACTACTGATTTTATCACAGCTTGAACAGCGTGTGTTCGAGCACCTCGGTATCGTTTTTCTGGATCTTTTTTGCACTTCTTCAAGTAGACTCTATGTATGCATGACATTGATTGAGAAATCATTGATATTAGCAAAAGATTGTGTAAGAGATATAGAGAGTTCGAAGCAATGCTGATGAATAATTGAACCTGCAGCTAGGGAATTTGAACAAAGTTTGGGATGAGTCATGCAGGAATAATCACATGATCCTATGTGTTTTTTTTTAAACATGACTTTGCAGAGGCATTTGGGGACTTGATGATACTCAACCTGCCAATTGGGCTTGTCAGTTCTGATGCATCTTGTCATATACCATATATCTGGGTACAGATCCGAAGATCCGGATCTCAGATCCGATCCAGATCCGATGGACATATCCGTCGTCTGTGTCCACAGATCTGATCTGATTCTTATTTCATGTCCTGTTCATATACTAACCTAACTATTGTTCATCTCCTTTCAG
>NW_024540775.1:0-19074 GCF_016647625.1 Suillus subalutaceus
GTTGCTTTAGCAGCATTATGTCTGTCAGTGCATGTCAGGCCGAGACACATACTTGCAAAACAAAGCAAGATTGCTGCAGTGGCTTGGTTTGTGCCTATGATGTAGAGAGTATGAGCAGGTCGCTGTGCGACCAGAATTCAACATCTGCGCGCCTTAGTATGGCCAGGGAGCCACCAAAGGATTGACCTGCCTGTACGTTGGCAACGAAAACCCAAAACTGTACAAACACGCAGGTTGAATCTGTTCGTCTAACGTTGACCTCGAAGGCCAGTTCATGGATCTCTCTTGGTGTGTGTAATGGAGCCAACGGGACGTCACTTCGTTTCTGATCGTGATTCGTGACAGACACGTTATTTTCTGCTATGCAGTCAAAACCCAAGGTCATACAGGAGGGCGCGTTATGATGAAAGTGAAAAGGGCGACAACGATAAAGAGGATAAATACTGATTTGTGGTATTTCCGTCAAGGGTAGTGTGGAGAGTTCGAGACTGATTCTCTTCATCGAGCGAGTGTTGGACGAGGTGCAAGGGACACGTGTGACACGGTTGACGAGGAAGAGGAATTTGGAAGAGCGTTGGCCCGGGTACCTTGATAAAACTGGTTTCGTCAACATTGTTCCTTGTCTCCGAGGGAGTACAGGGTCGCCTGGGTAAAAGTGCGGTGGATGGGTGTACTCTCAACTTTGGTCGCCGTCAACATCGAAAAAAGACATGTGGCTGCGGCCTACGCTGGCCAGTCCTAAGTCTGATGATCGAAATTTGTGGGCAATAGTCGGCTGAAGGCCTCGTCTGAATGCCAGTGTCGGGCCCAGCGCGTCCGAAATATACTGATTCAAGTTGGTACGAAAGTTCTTGCTGCACCGAGGTCCCCGGATCTAGGTTACATAACACCATCAGCTGTGCAAAATCGACAGACAAGTTAGGATGTTGAGAGGTCTGATGGTGTAGCGAACGACACACAACAACATCGTAGCAAAACAGAGGAACTAGACACTATACACAGACAAGATACATTCAGGGCGAGTACTTTAGTGTACTTGGGAAGTATCATACAACCACAGCCCTTGGCTCCAACGGACAATAATCAAGGATTTTCTATATAAAAAACCAGACACTAGGACAAAAAATAGTTTGTCCATGCGCCACACCCATTAATGACGGTCGTTGGTGGACGGAGATGCACAGCAGAGAAACAGCACAACACGAGCCCACAATGCGGGGTTCTTGATGCGTTTCGCCTTGTCGTTAGCTCGTTCCTCCGGCCGCCAAGCAACATGCAGTTCCTGTAGATAAAACTTGAGACACCAGCCATTGAGAATGCATCCCTGAAAGGACGTACCTTCCCGGGATCTAGCGCAGGAATTTCGACAGGAGGACTGTGACAAGAGGGGGTACTAGGTCCTGGGCGTGGGTTAGGTTCGATTGGTTCATCGGTGTTGGGTTGGGAAAGCCGGAAGAGTGAGGGAAGGCGAGTGAGGAGCGCACGTGTATCTGATCCCCAGGAGGGTGCAAAGGCACTGCGGCGGCGATGTAGAGAGGGATCAGGATGGAGATAGTTAGAAATAAGCGACTAAGAACATAGAAGTCAGGGCGAGGAGGGAAAATGAGACGGTGGTATCGCACAGGGCCACGGTCTTGCACTTCATGAGAGAAGTCTGATGGCACTTGACGGGGGGCTGGACGGATGGCGGAGCATCGCATAGCATTAGCCTAGAATGACAATGTCACAATCAATGTAATGATCATAAAAAGGTGCAACATACATCTGGTAACGGCTTGTGCAAGTGGGACGTAAGTATGTTTCATTCGTGAAAAGTCACAAGATGATACATACCCTCTTCGTCAGTTCAGGTTTTTGTGCCTAACCGCCATTGAGATCAATGAGATGGCGAGTGGGTGTTAAGTTGGCACTCACATCAGGTATGGACAGGAGATTTTCTAAGCTAGCTGTTTTGAGGATGGCTTGAATGTCCCATATGTACGCATTTTTATCCTCACAACCTGTGGATAGCAGTTTTCCATCAGCGGAAAAGGCTGCACACTGGACGTCCTTTTCGTGTTGGAGAGGCGGTCCGACTTGAAGGTTTGCGTCCAAATTCCAGAGACGTGCTGTTCCATCCCAAGATGTACTCGCAAGGAGGCGGTCGTTTGGAAATAAAGTGATGGACTTGACGCCCTGTGTGTGACCCTCCAGGACGGCGATCTGCTGCCATGTGACAGTGTCAAATATCCTAATCAAGCCATTCCTCGACCCGGAGATAAGTTTCTTTTCGTCCGATGTCCAGGTTAAGCTCCAAACTGGTCGCGATCGATGGAATTTGATTGTGGAGAGCCATTCGCCTGTTTTTGCATCCCAAATTTTGATTCCATCACGTCCGCAAGTTGCAATCTTTGTTGCGTTGGGTGAGTAGCTCACCGCGTACACGTGCTGGTGCCCTGTCTCTATTGGATTCAAACCCTGGATGGGTTCTCCGCTCTCGACATGCCACACTCTTGTCGTCCCGTCGAGGATCCGCTCACCACTTGCTCACCATCTGGATTCCAGCACACTGACTCTACGGTTTGAGTGTGCGCTTTCCACTTGGCAATGACCTTCCCCGTCTCAGCGTCCCACAACCTTACTGTCCCGTCCTGGCTTCCGCTGCAACAATTCTGCCGTTTGGAGATAACGCCATGGTTAATACTCCCGCCTCATCCCCTTCATCTCGCCACTCGTCGCTTATTTGTGCACCGCTCTCTAGGCCCCATAGTCGAAGTGAGCCGTCGAAAGAACACGTGATGATGCGCTGCCCGTTTGGCAGGTGCGCAACGCCCACTACCTGCTTGGTATGTCCTCGCATTGTCTTACGAGGCGTTACTACTGACGTCTTTTTCGTCTTAGCAGCGGCGGAAGACATAGCCAACGTTCGTGGATCTCAACGAAGGAAATCGTGGGTTATATGTACGGGAGCAGCTCGCTGGATTTTGGATTAGAATGGGTTGTCTTGCGCGGGTGTAGATTGTAGGCGAGTTCATTGGCATATCTGCTTTGACATCAACTCTCATCGATAGACAAGCATAGGACATTACTCACGGTCTAACTTGTTTCAAAGTAACCGATCCTGACGGCTTCGGGACGGGTGTATGTTCGCTGTTGGATCTGTACGAGGATACATGATACTAGTCAGTGAGTAGACTTGTAGCTTTCCTTATCTCGACCTTTCCTGGGAAACAGTGTGACTCACGGCTCAGAAGACCCAGACACAGATGAGTACCATTGACGAACGAGAGGTGCAGATTGATAGCTGAGACAGCGAAAGTTTGGAACTCAGGAATTTTTTCTGAGAGGTCATTCAAGTTGTCTACTAAGGTGCGTGTTCCAACCGATATTTTCGTCTCCACAGGTTCACAACAGTTGCTGCGCAGATGAAGCGCCCAGGCACGTCGATACTGGTGCCGTGTGCATTTTCTGCCTTGGAACTTGGCGGTTTATGTCAACATTTGACAGAGTGCCGTACTTCATTCCGTGTTTCTGCTAGCCAGTCTATTTCAAACTGGATTCGGCGGACGGTGAGGTAGCACACAAGGGTGCCTACCCTGTCTCGGTGTTTCTGGTTCGTAGCTGATAGTCATCTTTTCATTTCGAAGACGCTGAGCCCTCCAAGAGTATACTAGTTTGTCGAATAATTTGTCTTTTGAAAAAATCCAAGTTTATGTCCTATCGAGAGTACTACTGGAGGGGACCCCCGGTGTCCCTGGCGCATCTCTGCATGCGCGAATGTCCTAATGCGAGGCATACCTCCACAGTCCGCCGTCCTCGCCGGCCATTTTAGATGCGCCATCCTGCGAAGATGAGATGCTTTTAGTTTGCATGCAGTAAGTGCAATATCTAACAAGTGATTTTTTTTCCGCCTCACCGCCCCCTTTCAAGTCGGGGCCGGGCCATCGCACGCTCACCCTCAACTCGCAACTCTTCTCTTGGGCGATCCACGAATGGGACGGAGAGCGCTACATGCTTCCGCCCGAATGCTCCGTAGTCGCATCCTTGATTTGGTAGTGGAATGTTATATATTTCTTTCTTTCTATGAGGACTTGTTGGCTACTTACGAGCTTCCTGACACCCGAGCATTCGTTAAGTTGTCTACCAAGGTGTGTTCCATCCATCTACGTACTTGCTGAACGCCCGAGCAAAGGCAAGGTTATTGAACACCAAAATCATGGCAGGACCAGGATTTGAACCTAGGCCTTCCCAACTCCGGGGGGACGTCTTAACCACTAGACTATCCAGCCGTTACAGTTTCCCTCACTGCATCCAATGTGTGGATTACATCATATTCCAACAAAGGTATCTGGGAGATATATCAAGGCCGCAACGATGCAGATCGCTCGTGAATAGGTATGACATAGCCCTCAGCGTTATAGAGTTAATCTTTCCTTCACAAGAGACGATAAGTGAGAAAATGATGTCTTAGGTTATGGACGGATACACAGGTTTCGTCGTCTCAGATCTCAACCCTGCGCCATCTCTTTCCGGCCTTCAAGATGCCTTGATTAGGATAGGATACATACACGAAGGTCGATATGATGAACGCAGGATACGGACGATGAGATAGGGTTACAATTGAATGAAAGAGATATGTGGAATGCCACGAGATGAATCGCCTACGTACTATGATAAGCGTTGTCCGTACCGGGAGAGACACAACAAAGAAATAATACCACGCGAACCCACAGATTGGGGTTCCTCATGCGTCTGGCCTTTTCACTAGCATTGGCTTCGGGGTCATGAAAAAACCCTGGTGAGAGTTCATCTGCGTCCCTGATGTGGTCAAAACCCTTTGGAACCTCGCGCAGTGTCAGTCTGGAATGTCGACGTTATTACCACGACGGACGAGGTTAACAAAAGCATCACGTACCTCCAAAAATGACTTGTCTTTGTGCCCTATGCTTGACGAGTCAGATGATGTATATGTCTTTTGTTTTGGTTCAACGTTTGGTACCTAGTCACAATGATATCAGCATTGTCATGGGTGACATGACAGCACTAACGCTGTCAGGTATGGACAGGAGATTTTCTAGGCCAGTTGCTTTGAGGATGGCCTGAACGTCCCACACATACGCGTTTTCATCATCACCCGTGGATAGCAACTTCCATCGGTGGAAAAGGCCGCACAATAGACGTTGCCTTTGTGTTGGAGAGGTGGTCCAATTTGGGAGTTTTGTGTCAAGATTCCATAGACGTGCTGTACCATCCATGACGTACTCGCAAGAAGGCGGTCATTTGGAAATACAGTGAGGGACCGGACGAGATTTGTGTGACCCCTCAGAGTGGCGATCAACTGCCATGTGGCAGTGTTGAATATCCTAATCGGGCCCGAATGCAACCCAGCAATAAGCTTCTTTTCATGGTTAAGCTCCACACATTCTTTTGTTCGTTAGAGTCGTAGATATCCGGTTGATCATCCCAGTATACCACCTGTGTGCCAGTACCAGTGATTACTGAAAGTTCGTCTGACGTCTCTGCATCCCAGATTTTGATTTTGATGTTGTTTATGCCGATTTCTCCTGCTGTCGCAATCATTGTTGCCTTGGGTGAGTAACTCACCGCACACACTATATGGTGGCCTTCAAATGGTCCCATCTTGATGTGGACGAGTTTGCCGCTCTTCGCATCCCACACTCTTGTTGTGCCGTCCCCGTCTCCACTCAGCACTCGCTCGCCATTCGGACTCCAGCACACCGACTTCAAAGCACGTGTGTGCCCCTCCCATTTGGCAATGACCTTTCTGGTTTCAACATCCCACAACCTCACTTTCTTGTCATCGCTTCCGCTGGCAATAGTCGTTGCCATCTGGAGACAATGCCATCGTCCTTATCGGTGCCTCATCCCCTTTATCTCGCCAGTCGTCACCTATCTGTGCACCGCTCTCTAGGTCCCATAGTCGAAGTGAGCCGTCATATGAACATGTGATAATGCGCTGCCCTCCGGGTAGGTGCGCAACGCCTTCTATGATCCTGGTATGGCCTCGCATCGTCTTGCGGGGCGTCAATTCTGACGTTTTCTTTATCTCAGCAAGTGGAGAAGACATAGTGGGCGCTCGGGATCTCAATCAAGGAATCGTGGGCTATATGCGCGAGAGCAGCTCGCTGGATCTTTGGATTCGAAAGGGTTGTTTTGCGGGGGTATAGATTGTGGGTGAATTCGTAGGCCTGTCTGTTTTCAATGCGTGTCAATAAATGTGCATGCGACCTTACTTACGAGAACGTCAGAGACGCAGGAAAACTTTGGGATTGTACAAGACGATTTCGCTGCTGGTCCTTGAAAACTTGCAGAGGTCTCCACGAAGATCCTTGACAGCGCTCAGTAAGTAAGTTTCTTCCTTCACCCTTTTCGCTCAGCATGTTACTCACAGCGAGCAGACATAGATTCAATCCGCAGGAACGAGAGGGACGGGCTTGTAGCCGAGACAGTGGATGTTTTTTTTGGAGTTGAGAGTGTTGCACAGATATGGGCTATAGGGCATATGATAAGATATGTATTCCATGCGTTTATCCTCGTGTTCCACAATTACACCACGTGCATCTTCCTTCTCTATTTGGACCTTGAGCGGTTGGACCGATCCGTTTTCTTCATATGTGCTCCCTTCTAGACTATCTATGTCGGACCCTACTCGAAGGACGCACACTTCTCCATATACGACATCGATTGATGGCGCAACGGTGAGCAGTTGTATCTTTAAGACTTGCGTACTAACCGTCTACCCATATTGCTAGAAGTTCGTCTAAGTGTACACGAATTGCGGGTTGTCCTTCTCTTGCAGAGGCCATTGCCGGTAAGTACGCAAGTCTATCTATTGTTACGTCACCATCAACTCTTATCCATAGACGTGTATGATGCATTGTTCGATCCTGTCATCATCAGGACAAGTGCTTGCTCCTATATTCCTCCAAATGTCGCGGGAGATCGTTCAAGACGATCCAGGACACCGGTATGATCTTATCTTTGTGGATTTACACTGTATCACTCATGACACAGACAAGCTTTGCTGAAAATGAGAAGGCCCGTTGGATGCTGTGACGTCGTTTATTTTGGCATTCAGGACTGTGGCAAAAGTATTGGAGTCTTCAGGCAAGCGATAGATACCGACAACATCTCTTATTTCTGCTTGCCCTATGCTCAATCCATGCTCCCTATCGCGTAATAGCACTTTCTTATTTCCACCTCGAAAGTTGTGGGCATCTGGTCCAAATTGAATTCGCTGACACGTTTCGTCCAGAATTTCTTCTGCTTCTGGTTATCGTCCTTTCACGTGATGGACAGCAGACATTAAATGACTCTTTGGATGCAGCGTGGAAACAGTCCTGACCAACTGATGTGCAAATTGACCTATCATTTCACAGACGAATTAGAATGCGAGGCGTCAATGATTGTTAGTCAAGTTGGCGGAAAATACTGAGACATTACAAAAGGAGGATATCAAAATGAATGTGATGGTGCATATTCTAACGCCATCAGTGACCGTCATCGGTAGACGGAGACACGCAGCAGATAAATAACACAACACGGGCCCACCACTTTAGGTTCTTGATGTGTCTAGCCTTGTCGCTAGCTCGTTCCGCGGCGGAGGCAACATACAGTGCCTGTGAAGAAAGCTTGAGACACCATCCACTGAATACACAACCCAAAAAAGAACATACCTATCTTGTCATCGAGTGCAGGAACTTCAACGACAGGAGGACTGCGATGAGGAGGAAGTGCTAGGTCCTGGGCGTTGCTGAAGTTCGATCGGTTCATCGGCATTGGGTGGGAACGGCCGGAAGAATGGGTAGGCGAGGCGAGGAGGCACATGGACGCGGATTCCCCCCTAAGGATAGTGTAAAAGTGGGCGGCATCGGCGGCGATGTAGAGAGGGATCCAGAAATGGAGATGGGGGTAGTGGAGGACTGGAAAAATATTGAAAAATCAGAAGAAGTATTGCAGGGTAAATGGTGGTAACGCACAGGACTACGGCCTTGCACGTCATCGAAAAAGCCTGCTGGCAAATGCGACGGAGGGACTGGAATGTATGGGCGGACGTCGTGTAGCTAGCCTGGAATGTCGATGTTACAATCAGGTGTCAAGGTCAGAAAGGGTGCACATACACCTGATAACGACTTGCGCGAGTGAGACGTAAGTGTTTTTCATTGTTGAAAAGCGACAGGGATACATACCTTCTTTTTGAGGTCGGATTGTTGTGCCTGACATCATATGAGAATGAGATCGCGAGTGTGAGTCAAGTTGGCACTCACATTAGGTATGGTCAGGAGGTTTTTCAAGGCCACGTGTTTGAGGATGGCTGAATGTCCCACACGTACGCGTTCTCATCCGAACCAGCTGTGCATAGCAGCTTTCCATCAGCGGACAAGGTTGCAACACTCGACCTTCTCTTCGTGTGAAGAGGTGGTCCAACTTGGAGGTTGTTGTCGAGATTCCAGAGACGCGCTGTGTGTTATCCCATGAGCACTCGCAAGGAGGCGTGTCGTTCGGAAATAAAGTGAGGGAGTAGACAGCCTTTCATGACCCTCAAGAACAGGCAATCTGGTGCCATGTGGCAGTGTCAAATATCTCGATCAGGCCTTTCCCTGACCCGGAGATAAGCTTCTTTCGTCCGATGGTCCAGGTTAAGCTCCAAGTGAACGTAACGATCTCCGACTGTCACGGTGTTGAGCAATCTTGCCTGTCTTTGCATCCCAGATTTTGATTGCATTTTCCTTGAATCCTCCTGTCGCAAGCATTGGTTGCCTTGGGTGAGTAACTCACCGCGTACACAACCGACTCGTTTTCCCGTTTTGGATCGGATTCAACCCTGAACAGGTTCTCCCGCTTGACCACATCCCCACTCTTGCCGTCCCGTCAAATGATCCACTCACACTTGCCCACCATCTGACTCCAGCACACCGACTTCACCATTTCAGTGTGCCATTCCCAGTTGACGACAACCTTCCCCGTTTCAATGTCCCACAACCTCACAGTCCCGTCCTGGCTTCCGCTAGCAACAGTCTTACCATTGGAGACAATGCCATCGTCCTTATTGGTTCCTCATCCCCTTCATCTCGCCACTCGGCACCTATCTCTGCGCACCGCTCTCCTAGGTCCCAATATTCGAGTGAGCCGTCAGCCGAACATGTGATAATGCGCTGCCCACCGGGCAGGTGCGCAACGCCGCCTACCCACTCGGTATGGCCCAGCATCGTCTTGCGGGGAGTTATTGCTGACATCTTTTTCATCTCAGCAGCAGGAGAAGACATGGTGGGCGCTTGGAGGGATGCTCGTTCAAGGGAATCGTGGCCTGCATGCGCGGAGAGCAGCTCGTCGGATATTTGGATTAGAATGGGTTGGCCAGCGGGATATATATTGTGTGTGAGTTCACAGGCCTATCTGTTTTCACTGAATGCGTGTCAATAGCTGTACATGCGGCATTGCTTACGAGAACGTCAGAGACGCAGGAAAACTTTGGGATTGTACAAGACGATTTCGCTCCTGGTCTTTGGAAACTTGCAAGAGGTCTCCACGAAGATCCTTGACAGCGCTCAGTAAATAAAGTTCCTCCTGTTTTCGCACAGCATGTAGTAACTCACAGCAAGCCTACTTCGAACAACTAGATACTGATTCACCTCCACGCGAGAATGAGAGGATGGGCTGGTGGCTGATGCAGTGGATTTTTATTTTGGAGCCGAGAGAGTTGCACAGGTGTTGGTTTAAAGCCTTAAGGCGTTTGATAAGGTGCGTGCGTTGGCCCTCGTGTTCTCCACAGCTCATAGACGAAGCGCCTCAGACCATGACTGCGCCACGTGCGTCTTCCTGTCTCTATTTGGACCTTGAGCGCTTGAACCGAACCGAACCATCTCCGCTCTCTTCATACGTGCTCCTTCCAGCCTATCTATGTCGGACCCTACTCGAAAGACACACGCTTGTATACGACATCGATTGGTGGTGCATTGATGGTAGCTGGCCGCATTTGTAGACTCACGTACTAAGCTGTACATATTTCTCGAAGTCAGTCCAAATGTATATGAATTGCGGGTCCATCGTTCGTCTTGCAGAGGCCATCATTGCCTGTAAGCCAAGCAAGCCTACCTATTGTCACGTCACATCAACTCTTATCCATAGATGTACATGAAGCGCTGTTCGATCATGACACCATCGCGACAAATGCTTACTTCTACATTCGTCCCAAATGTCGCAGGAGATCGTTACGATGATCCAGGACGTTGGTTTTTTCTCATCTTTTTTCTCACCTTGGCTTTTCTAGGAAGCACCCACAGTCTCACTCACGGTACTGACAAACTCTAACCAAAGAACGAGAGGGGCTGTTGAATACCTGAGGCAGCATTCATGTGGCAAGGCCTCAGTTGTTGCATTTGATCACGCAAACGAAGAGTATCAGAGTCTTCGGAAAGAATAGATGCCAGACCCGTCGTGTCTGCTCTAATAGTACTGTTTGTCGTAGGCATTTAATGTGTTTCATGACAGGTGGTATCCCTTGACAGACGGTTAGAATAGAATCACACGAATGAATATCTGTCATAATAGTGGTAGCAAAAGCAACATCACCACACTACACTCGATAAAAGTATCTGTCTATGCTCCGCGATGTGTCTCGTTGGTGCCAGGACCGTCATCGGTACCAGGAGACACGCAGCAGAGAAACAACACCACGCGAACCCACGGTTTTGGGTTCCTAATGCGCTTGGGCCTTTCACTAGCAGTCTCGGGCCGACGAGCAACAAATATGACCTGCACAGAAATCATCGGACCAGGTAATTACAATACAACACGCAAGAAAGGCGCACCTCCCTGTCCACCACTGCGGCAACATCGACGACATGAGGACTGCAATGAGAGGAGTTAGTTGGCCCCGGGGGCCCTGGGCGTTGCTGAAGTTCAATTGGTTCATCGACGTTGGGTCGGGAACGGCGGAAGAGCGAGGGGAATGCGAGCGAAGGAGCGCAAGTGACGTGATCCCCAGGAGGGGTGCAAAATCACGGCGGCGGCGATGTACAGAAGGAGGATTACGATCTTGCACGTTATCGAAAAAGCCTGTTTGGCACTTGACGGGGGACTGGACGGATGGGTGGACGTCGGGTAGCATTAGCCTGGAATGACGATGGTCACAATCAGTGTCAAGGTTAGAGAAGGGCGTAACATACACTGATAACAACTTGTGGGAGTGGGACATTAGCGTGTTTCATTCTTGAAAAGCCATGAGATGATGCATACCTTCTTTTTCAGTTCAGATTTTTGTGCCTAACAGCCATTAGGAATGAGATAACGAGTGGGAGTGAGTTGATACTCACATTAGGTATAGACAGAAGGTCTTCTAGGCCAGCTGCTTTGAGGATGGCTTGAACGTCCCACACGTACGCGTTTTCATCCTTACAAACCTGTGGATACAGCTTTCTCATCAGCGGAAAAGGCCCCACAATAGACGTGTTTTTCGTGGTGGAGAGGTGGTCCAACTTGGAGGTTCGTGTCGAGATTCCAGAGACGTGGCTGTATCATCCCAAGATGTACTCGCAAGGAGGCGGGGTCGTTTTGAAATAAAGTGATGGAGAAGACAGCATTTCGGTGACCGTCAAGAAAGGCAATCTGGTGCCATGTGGCAGTGTCGAATATCCTAATCGAGTCATTCCTCAACCCGGCGATAAGCTTCTTTTCATCCGATGTCCAGGTTAAGCTCCAAACTGGCACTTTGAACTTGTCTCTGATTGTTGAGAGTAGCTCGCCCCTCTCTGCATCCCAGATTTTGATTCCATCTTCATTGTATCCTCCTGTCGCGATCTTTGTTGTCTTTAGCGAGTAACTCACCACGTACACTTGCTGGTGTCCTGTCTTGATTGGATTCAAACCCTGGACGTGTTCTCCGCTCTCGACATGCCATACTCTTACTGTCCCGTCCCAGGATCCACTCACCACTCGCTCGCCATTTGGACTCCAGCATACCGACTTCACGAACTCGGAGTGCCCTTTCCATTTGACGACAACCTCCTCCGTCTCGACATCCCACAACGTCACTGTCCCATCCTGGCTTCCGCTGGCAACGGTCTTGCCATCTGGAGACAATGCCATCGTCCTTACTCCTGCCTCATCCCCTTCATCTCGCCACTCGTCACCTATCTGCGTACCGCTTTCTAGGTCCCATATTCGAAGTGAACCGTCGAAAGAACATGTGATGATGCGCTGTCCACCTGGCAGGTGCGCAACGCCTTCTACTCGCCCGGTATGGCCTCGCATCGTCTTTCGTGGCGTTACTGCTGACGTCTTTTTATCATAGCAATAGGAGAAGACATGGTGGACGTTCGGGGATCTCGATCAAGGAAATTGATCCTGACGGCTTCGGGACGGGTGTGTGTTCGCTGTTAGATCTGTACGAGGATACAAGATACCAGTAAGCAGTAGGCTTTAAGCTTTCTTTACGTCGACCTTTCTTGGGAAAGAGTGTTACTCACGGCTCAGACAACTTCGACGAGCACCACTGATGATCGAGTGCAGATTGATAGTCGATATAGCTGATGTTTTGTTTGGAAATCAAGAAGGTGACCAAATGATCGTTCAAGTTGTCTACTAAGGCGCGTATTCCGTCCGTTATCTTCGTCTCTACAGGTTCACGGCACCTGCTGTGCAGATGAAACGCCCAGGTACGATACTGCAGCGACGTGCATCTTCCACCATCATTTCCCATGCCGACATTTGACAGAGTGCCATGCTTTATTCCTGTGTTCCGCAGCCCGTCTAATTTGAACTGGATTTGGAGGACTGTGAGGCATGTTCCCGATTGGTGGTTAGTAGTCATCTTTTCATTTCGAAGTCGATGAGCTCTCCAAGAGTACTACGACGTATGTAGAATAAGTTGTCGACTGACTCCTCTCTGCCCTCGAGGTGAATAAAACGTATTATTTGTGCGAGATACATGAAAGGGGGATCTTGAATCACAATTATTAAGAATGGGAGACACGGTAGGAAGACGGCTGGCCCAATGCTTTATATCCTGAGCATAGTAGTGGGTACGTAGCATCAGCCTGGAATATCAGTGTTATTATCATTAACGAGGTTGACAACCGCGTCACGTACTTCCAAAAACGACTTGTCTTCAATGTCCTGCGCAACTTTTGGTGCCTAATTAGCCTAAGAGCAAATGATATCAGGATTGTCAGTGAGACCATGAGTTGACATGTCAACACCCACTTCAGGTATGGACAGGAGGTATTCTAAGCCAGCTGCTTTGAGGATGGCTTGAATGTCCCACACGTACGCGTTCTTATCAACACAACCCGTGGATAGCAGCTTTCCATCAGCAGAAAATGCTGCACATTTGACGTCACTTCTGTGTTGGAGGGAATAGACTAGCCTGAGGTGGTTTGTGTCGAGATTCCAGAGGCGTGCTGTGCCATCCGATGATGTACTCACAAAGAGTCGGCCATTGCGAGATACAATGATGGCATTGACAAGGTGCCTGTGTGTATGATGCATGTCACCATACCGATCAATGGGCTGCCATGTAGCAGTGTTGAATATCTGAATTGAGCCATTCCCAAACCCAGAGATAAGTTTCTCTTCATCTGATGTCCAGGCCAAGCTCCAAACTGTCACTGGGTGTCGCATATCAACTGTGCAGAGCAGCTTGCCAGTCTTTGCGTCCCAGATTTTGATTCCACTGTATGCGTCTCCTCCCGTCGCGATCTTTGTTCCTTTAGGCGAGTAGCTCACCACGAGCACCGACCCGTGCCCCGTTTCTATTGGATTTAGACCCGGAACGGATTTGCCGCGGCCGCTCTTGACATCCCATACTCTGGCTGTCCCGTCCCAGCCTCCGCTCACAACTTGCTCACCATCTGGACTCCAGCACACTGATCTCACAGCTCGAGTGTGTTCCTTCCATTTGGCAATGACCTTCCCCTTCTCAATGTCCCACAAGCTTACTGTCCCGTCCCTGCTTCCGCTTGCAACGGTCAGGCCGTTTGGAGACAATGCTATGCTCAGTATTACCGCTCCCCCATCTCGCCAATCTTCGCCTATCTGTGCACCACTCTCCAAGTCCCATAATCGAAGTGAACCATCTGTTGAACATGTGATGATGCGCTGCCCGCAGAACAGGTGCACAACACCTCTCACTCGGTCGGTATGGCCACGCATCGCCTTGTTGGGCTTTATTTCTTCAGAAGACATGGCGGACGTTCGGGGATCTCAATCAAGAAAATTGCAAGACTATGTTTGCGAGAGCGGTTCGGCTGGGTCTTCTTTGAATCAGAGCAAGTTTCAGGGGCGTAGGTTGCTGGTGAGTTCGACTGCCCTATCTGCTTTGTGATCTCAACCCTTGTCGACAGACGAGCATGAGGCATCACTCACGATATAACTTGTTTCAAGCAAATCGATCCTGCCAACGGCTTCGGGATGGGTGTGCGTTCGCTGTTGGATCTGTACAAGGATACAAGATACTAGTCAACGAGTAGGCTTATAACTTTCATTACCTCGACTCTTCCTGCGAAAGATTGTCACTCACAGATGAGCACCGCTGATGATTGGGAGGCGCGGATTGATAGTTGAAATAGGAAAAGATTGGAAATCAAGAAGTTGTCCAAATGATCGTTCAAGGTTGTCTATTGAGGTGCATGTTGCATCCGTTATCTTCGTCTTTATAGGTTCACAGTACTTGCTGTACAAATAAAACACCCACGCAGTGACGACACTGCTGCGATGTACATCTTCCACCATCACATTTCCCATGGCAACATTTGACAGGTCGCCGTAAGTACTTTGTTCTCGTGTTCTGTAGTCTGTCTGATTTGAACTGAATTTGGAGGACGGTAAGACTACTACCTGTCTTGTGTTCCTGATTGGTGGTTAGTAGTCATCTTTTCATTTGGAAGTCAATGAGCCCTCCGACAGTAACTTACTACTAAGTATGTAGAATAGTTGTCGGCTGACTCCTCTCTGTCCTCGGGGTGAATGAAACACATTACTTGTGCGAGGTGATGTGGAATCTCCGAAGGGGGATCTTGAATAACAACTCTTAAGATTGGGGGAACACAATAGGAACATGGCTGGCTGAATGCTTTATATCCTGAGCATAGTAGTGGGTAGAACTCGGGAGTTCTGATCAATTTATTAAAAATCATGGTCAACGAAGGGTGCAGACAGTAATAAGCATAAATTACATAAACACTGACAACAAACAAGCTACATCTAAAATACGGCTTCTTGTTCTTGTTAATCTAGCTACTAACTGAGCTACATAAAAGACAGAAGAGACGAAGATAGGCGTTCACTTCGGATTAGTATGATACAGGATATATGTATATACACGGAGCGATTCCGAGCTTCAAAGAAAGATGGCGAGGCGTAGCTCGACAGGAGCCCAACACAAACTAAAGCAATATAGACAGACTCTACCGATATCATGACATTTCCTCATCGTCCGTGTCCGATATAATTTCCTTGCTTTTACTGGCGAGAGAGAATGAGCAAAAGCTCGAGAAATTTAGATGTCTCACGTACTATTGCTTTTTGCGTGGTCCTCCAACAGCGTCCTGGTCGTCATCATCTCTGACGACTCGTTTTTTTCGGGACACGCTAATTCAAGGAGCTCAGTATTTGCAATCAAGCCAAATCAAAATGCCATACCTTCTTTGCTGGTTTGCTATCGACCTCATCATCGCTGAAGAGCTGCTCGTTGTCGACATCCTGATCAATAGCTTTTTGAGTTTGCCTCCGCTTCTCTTCTTCTTCTTAGGTTCAGCCCCTTCATCTCCACTCTCCCCCTTCAACTTTGACCTTCTTAGCGGCCCTCTTGGATTTCCGTTCACGCTCTTCCTCGCTCTCCATCTGAACCTCCCTCGTCCATTCCTGAGCTTGTTCCCTCGCCTTACGACGCTCTTCTGCAAGCTTTTCCGCTTGCCGGCGGTGTTCCTCGATTTTTTCTTGCTGCGAACGTAGGTCAGAGATAGAACGTGAACGAAGCCCGAACGCGGCCTACCTCAATAGCCTCCAACTTATCCCTCTCCATTTGTCTCCTCAGTCTAGCAGCCACGAGTTTCGCTTGTGCTTCAGCTTCGAACTCCTTTTGTGTCGCTAGATGCTCGTCTCCCCCTTCTTAGCATACTTTCACCGTATTTCCTACGTTGGTCTGCGATATCACGGCTGTAAGGTACAACGGAGGCAGAGTCTGCGGCAAGAGAAGCGAATAATCTAACGAAGCGCATTTAATTGAGCCACGACACTGTCAATTAAATGATCTCACCGTTGCGCATGGCCGGCCTGCAATATTGCCCACTCCAGATCTTTCAGGGTACGCTTCGACGGGCTGAGACCGAAGAGCAGCTCTGCAGATTTTTGTTGAACCATGGCGATATTGTACAATATGGCCTTGTCGCTTGGTTGTAAGTGGAGGGCCTATCAAAAATTAGTTCCAATGAAAGTGAAATAGAAATATCATCATACCTTTTGTGCATATTTAAGCGCTGTACTCATAGCAACAAATGACTGATCCTTGCTAGCCTTTGCGTACCACGTTCGACACAGACAAAGGAGCACAGAAACATTGTGGCCACTGTAAAATCGTACAGATGCTGTCTCATACTAGAGTGCGTACATGTCAGTCCAACTGTAAAAACAGTGAGACAGACCATGGAAGACTCACACTTTCAATAGCCCGATCAAATTCGTCTCGAGCATAATAGCAATGCCCCATATTCAGGTACACGCTGCCGTCGTTGAGGGATTCCCTTATCTTGGCAAAAATGTCGAGGGCGTCTCTTGCGTTCCTCATTCGCTTTTGTGGATCGTCTCCACCAGAAGTAGATGGACCACCTCCAAAGGACCCGAGTGCATCTTCCGCGGTCACAATGGCCAATCCTTGAGCAGCAAAAGCACAGAGCGGGTCTAAGAGCACACGCTTATCGTAGAACTCGGCAGAGCGCTGGAAACCACGTCTTCGCTCTTCTAATCCCTTCGGACTCGGGTCTCGACTTTCCCGGCTTTGGTGATATTGGATCCAGCCAGCGGCGCATAATGATAAACGTCATGCTTATCGTGGTCCTTGAGCGTAGCAAAGACGAAATCTTTGGCAGGCTTCGGGAGATTACTTTGGATGAGGAAGTAGGTGTAGAACGCGCGGGAGATTGAGGTTGTTGTTTTGCGACGCCATGGCTTGTTTTAAGAGATCGTGCGCTTCATTTGACTGATTGAGATCAGCTAGCATCTGCGCTTGTCGAACCTTGGCTAAAAGACAATCAGACAGAGGCGTGAGTGCTTTTACCTGCACTCACCATCGACGTACTCAGGATGTCTGGCTAAGAGCTTGTCGTATGCTTCCTTCGCCATTGCAACGTCGCCACCGTCCTCGTACACCCGTGCGAGGTTGTATAACATCGATGTTGACATCCCCTCTCCAACATCCGGGCCCAAGCTTGCTGCTTTTGTAAGTGAGTCTTCGTACAAGGCCCGTGACTCTGCTAGGTTGCCTTCCAGATGCTGAAGGGCACCCATATTATTGAGCAGCCGCGGGTCGATCTGTTCGTTCGCCTCGCTAAGCCTCAGTGCCTCCTTAAGGGCCCGTGTTGTCCGGTCCAGATTCTCTTCTTGCCAAAGCCGTGCAATTTCAACATGCATATCCAAATCGTCGTTGATATAACTGGCTGTGTGTTGCGGGACGTGACCATTGGCTGTACGTGAGTCGTCTTGCTCGAGAGCTTTGATAGCGCGATCGAATAGTTCCCTGGCTTTAGCTTTTTCTTGAGCAAAGTCTGAGCTCGAACTCCTGGACGAGGGTGTGCGCGGAGGGAAGCGAGCATGACCATTGCTTCAAACGGAACGCTGAGGATTTGGAGGTTGCAGAAGAAGATCGAGGGTGGTGGATCGCTGCAGCTATCTCGTCTGAAACTGAAATGAGATACTTTTTCTACTTCTCTGTCCAAGTCAGCTCACCGTTCTGGATCTGCATTTGTGCCATGCCGATGGCGCCTAAACGTGTTTTGGGTTGGCCATCTGTGGCTGTCGTGTAATACTTGGTGGCTTCTTTGAGAGAGCCCTCTGCATGTAGCACTCGAGCAGCTCTGAGGTTTCCCTCTGTTAGCAACGTAAGGGTATCTGCGAACTGAATGGTGCGCTCCGCAAGCTTCAAAGCCGAATGACGTGATATGAAGTGCGTTCGCGAAGGGAGACGAAGAATCAACGTACCTCGTTTATAGCTATTCTTTCCTGAGGAAGAGTTCGCAAAGTGCACTTGGCGGCGGCAGCACTTTTTGGTTGGCATTGAAAGCTTCTCTATGAATTTTGTACCGGCAAGGAGGCTTGCGCACGTTCTTTCTCGCTCAGATTTTCGGTCTTACTAGCGTTGATGGACTCGAGTCCGAGCAAAAGCTGCGCCGGCCAATCTGTTGGATTCTATGGAATTGTTGAGCTGTGTGATGCTGCACCCCACACTTGGAGCCAGAACTTACAACTTCTAAACTTCGTTGCCATGCCGCTTTCGCTTTCGATTTATAGTCCATTGCCCATAGACAGAGTCCGATACCAATGCGTGGGTCAGGGATGCAGCGCGGGTTGAGTTGGAGAATTTGTTGGAATAGTTTGAGCGCTTGAGGATAACTCCGTCGAGCATAGAGAATTCGAGCCTGATACCAAGATGTCACCAACTGCCTAGGATCATAAGGCAATAAACCTACTTTTCCGAGGAGTGCCACAACATTAGTGGGTTTCTCAGCCAGTACACCCTCAAAGGAACGCATGGCATCATCCATAGACCTCGTCGCGAGTTGTTGTATCCCTGTAAAATGTGGTAAGCTACTCAAAGACTAGATGAAACGAGCGCAATACCTCGAGTCAAGAATGCTAAAGTTCCGCCCACACCCTCACCACCTTCTGCAGCAGCCCTCTCACCAGTGTTGAGATACTGGGCAGCTTGCTGGTAATATTCTTTCCTTTGGGCGCACATTCGTCAGTTTATCCTCGCCTATGACATGTTCAGTGGCGCCTAAGGCGGAAATTGACGGAGCTCACGAGCTTCTGAAAGTACCAACTTGGGTGCCTTTGAGCATGAGCTATCTGGATATTCGCAAG
>NW_024540776.1:0-19071 GCF_016647625.1 Suillus subalutaceus
TGGCTTCATTCTACACTGACCACACCCGTACATCCAAAACGGTGTATGATGTCACGGCTAGCCCGCATCTCAAGCTGAGGACAGTCGGCGTGATCTAGACTCGTGACCAGCCCGTCTATGATCACCAGTCTAGGCGTGATCCGCGATAGCTTAGTTACCATGCCACAATCTGATTATGTTCCCATCCAGTAGCTTCAGTCAGAAGGCGCAGGATGATAGTATGACCGACTAAAGAAGCTAATCAAATTGAACAGTTTGCCGGGCCATCTAGCGGTTTGGGGATTCGGTGGGGATGGAGAATCATTACTGTGATTACACTGATTCGGACCAGAATTTGGAAATTTTACTGACTGTTCTAATAGGGGCGCTCACATACATATGTGCTAGCTGCTTTTGTGAGGAGTTGACCTTGTGGGGCTTGTGTGGGGCGGTGCAAATGCCATGCCAAGCGCCTCTGTTTGTCCCTCCAATAACAAATAAAAGAGCTAAGTGAAATTTTCAAAATCTGGTCTATCGATATATGAAGATAATTCTGTAATTCTAATAAGCGGAAAGGTTTAAAATCATATATAAGTACATAGGATGCAGAATATTGCAGTGAGTGCTTAAGCTTAAGATCAAGCTTACGCTGTGACACGAAGCAATCTACTTTTGGTAAGCGCTCACAGCCTCACACTCAATGGAAACTCCGAGTCCCGACCATGGCTGACCAGTACTACAACGCCATCATAGAACCGTTGATCATTAATTGGCGTTGTTGTCAAGCCCGCAATTTGAATCGACTATCTATTTCACCATGTTGATGAGTCTGCAGTTTATGCTTATAAGAGATAAGAAGGTTCATGATGAGGTGTGCACGACTCAAGCCCTTTCAATTTACCTCTGAATGCAGACGGTCTCCTACTATTCAGCTGACGATATCGCAGCGGCAAAGAGCCTACAGTTCTTGACGGTGTGTCACTTTCTTGCTGATATGAGGAGGGTAATAAACAACAGACATACCATCATGATGTGCTGCCAGTACACATCCAGTGCGTACTACTGTCTAAACTCTTCTTAGATCCCTGTTCTAATTTGATAGCTTAGCGTCGATGGCTACGTTCTGGGTAGGGTTTCCCAAATATTTCCGTCCGCTGCTAGACTTGCTTATCCAGATCTATGATTATGCTTGTTCACTTCACGAAGAGTAATATATTGCTTTGTATATGCTTGAATATGATTATATCTCTTCAAAGTTGACATGCTTCGATCACGCTTGACCATGGTAAAAGGCCTTTATATTGTTACACGATATGTCCCCTTTCTCCTCCTCATCACGGACTGTATCGTGCGTTCAGCTCTAGCACACATCTCACCGATTATAAATTGACACACTGGCGCTTCAGTGTACTTCACCCGATCGAAAACCCAAATGTGTGTGAACGTGCAGCGGACTTGACCCCACTGATGAATGCTTACTATTTTTTTTGCAGAAATGTCAGACAGTGATTACCATCTACTCATGTACGTGCTCGGTACATAACTCCATGAACATTCTTGCCAAAACGCTACTCTGCCCTCTCACAGGTTTGGGCGTTCATTTCAGTCGCTTGCTCCGAACGTATATATCCCTTTCCTGAGATATATACATCTCCTGTCTGATCCATCCAGTCTTTTTTGTGCTCAGGACATATGCGCTCTGGAACAATAATAGAACAGTACTCATAGCCATGTTGTCCGCCTTTTTCGTGAGTCCCCTCAGCCTCACCGCACTCCAAGATTGTGGTAGATGTAGTACAGGCTGTGACAGTTGCATCCGTCGTCGTTGATTTTGCCACTGTCGACACCTCACTTGGTTTGCACCACCTCTTACCACTATTCGCGTTTATTCACTCCACTTTCCTAGTTACGATCAGCGCCATCCCAGGCATCCATGGCTGCTACCGGTCCTCGTCCTTCGTCCGAGTTTCCATAATGTTTATTCTCTTGCTTGCGTTTCAACTAGGTTTGTCACCGGAAACCAACGTAAACAGGAAGCATGCGCGCTGATTGATGTTCTCCCCAGGACTCATCTCCCTCACGATCATACGTGCCGTACAGAGCTGGCGGGTGGTCAACGGCCTTCTGTATGACGTCCTGGTGAAACATAATATATTTTACTATACATGTGCTCTGCGTAAGTCAGGACACACATGATTCCGTGTTCATCGAATAATGATTTTTGTTTTGATAGTCCTCACAGCCGTTAACGTCACAACGCAGATGCTGTTTTCCCAGGTGTGGAACTCGAGTGCCCTTCAATATGATTGAGTTGTTGATGTTCTGCACTCCCAGACTGCATACCGCTTTGTCTGCGAAGTGTATGTACCTCCTGGTCCTGCTTGCGAACTCCTAATCACGACATAACCACACGTACAGTTTCCAGTTTCTTTATCCTCGCGATCCTTGCTACGCGCATGCACCTCTTTCTCTGGCAGATCGACCGGCAGATGCATGGCTCTGAGGCCCTCGTGCATATTTCCATGTCCGACATGTAACCTGCGAATGCACGGTCACGACGGTGTGACGTCTCATCGCGTGGATTATTCGGCATTGCTGTGGAGTGAGGTTTGGACTGGATAAGATGACTCTGAATCGTGGGGTGACTGGGCTTGTTCGGGATGCGCTTAATTTATAGGCATTTTTGTCGTCGGCGAGAGCCTGAGCTTACATTTGGATGGTCTTGGTCTATTTAATATCCATGGGTGTCGATTTTTCACTGTAGTCCATCCATGTGAATTGGCAGCCTTCGAACGCTACCCCAGTTAGGTGCAAGTTTGACTCCGAGTCTGTGGGCTTTACTGATGCAGGACGTCACCCGATTAGCTCGAATCTAGCCAAACATCAATGTATCAAGCTCCGGAGTCACTGTACGTAGAGACTTATTGTCCACATGTAAAGTTAGAACCCTTGGGGTTTCTGCCGAGTACATATGTCACATGAGAACCCATGTAAGTTACGTGCTAGGCACAGCCCGAACATTAACTCTCGAATCTTAACCTTCAGAGAATCGGGATACTTAGCTTCCTGAACATCCGCAATGATAGTCAGTCAGTAAGCGAATAGAGGATTGCATAGTTTCACCCGTCATGAAAGAATACCCAAGCAGTAGAATGTGATGACCTTGAGTTATTGGACTGATACTTGTGTGGTTTATGATTTGTATAAGGGTGGATCTGAAAGGGCGTCAACAAACGAGAAAACCAAAACCCCTGGGTCCGAGAGTTGATGAAGGTGAGGATTGAGAATTCACTGTATCCACATGCAGACCTTGGGAGTCGGATGATATTACGGCGAGTTCAATGCACCTCGACAATTCACACCCGATCTTCGTATCCCTTCTCCTTCCACCTCTTGCGCTAACCTATCCCATCGACTATCGTTGGATATTATGGGCAGACTTCGCGCATGTGCTGCGCACTGGCCAAGAAGCTCTTGAAGTTGGTGGTGGAGAAGAAAGGAGATGGACGTGTTGTGCGTGAGGTTACTGGAGTATCGACAGGTTCTTGAAGAAACGGTTATTTGTCCCCCAGACTCCCCCTGCTTGCTTTGAAACAAGTGAAGGAGTGGATAGCAGACCGAGCGAAATTTGCTCAGGCAGGCGCTGGGCAGCGAGTTGCATGAAAGACTTCATGGCGTGTTCTATGGGTAGTTGTGATGAAAAGAGCGGTCCGACTGTTTCCGGGACTAGCGGACTTTCAACCTGCGTTATAATGTATTTGTCAGTACTATTCCTTCACTGCAATCGGCACCCCACAGAAGTCGGCACTTTCACAAAATTCTTAGCATAAATATCATTCTCTCCCTAATGCAACTCGTTACGAGGTTGAACAACCATGATTGAAGCAGAATTGAGTGAGATAATTAAAAGTGCTGAAGTCACGCAGAAATGTCACCTGCCGATGTGCGTGATGACGTAGTTTCAATAACTGCACACCCATTTTGGAAGTGCCGACTCGTGCTGGGTGCAAGCTGGGTGCAGCGCTGCTGGTCATGGGGCCGCATTCGCAAGTCTAACAGCGAGAGATGGGACGGTCGAGGAACTCAGGGCGAGAATCAAAGAGTTTCTTGCTGATACCGGAAATTAGCACTTTACTCACAAACAATGTTTTTCTGCACTCTTCCAGGCGGGAAAAACACATTCGAAGAATTCAGCCACTGCATCATGCATCATGAGTCAACAGGACCCAAATTTACAACTACAGCACTAATGATGGTTGCCCTCGTGCTTAGACATATCTACTAGCAAATACTGTACTTGCTCGCTCATGCCGAATACTAACTGATCTTCAAGTTGCGCTCTTGCTTGACTGCTGAGCTGACTTTGAAATCAGCCTATGTGACATGTCGTGACTTGCAGTGACATTTGCGTGACTGCCGACTTCGTGGGTGCCGATTGCAGTGGAAGGGATAGTAGTTCTGTTCCCTGTTTTCGACCTTGTTTATTCTACCACCGCAGTCTTGTGACCAGCAATCTATCTCGTCCCTTTCTATAGGATCGTTATCAGAGCTCCAACAACAGACTTAGGGTGTTGTTGACAGTAGTGTGAGTTCTTTGATGCTTATACATCGCTGTTACATATTCTAAAGACTGGATAGAATATTGGATGTTCAAATGCGGCGGCTAACTTAAGGTATAAGGATTATATCTCGGTTGCCCATGTAATATTTATCACACGATAACACTCTGATAATGTTGGTGCTCCAGATGCAGGCGACTGTTTGTGGTGATAGAAT
The DNA here is from genome assembly GCF_016647625.1 of Suillus subalutaceus. Classification (NCBI taxonomy): domain Eukaryota; kingdom Fungi; phylum Basidiomycota; class Agaricomycetes; order Boletales; family Suillaceae; genus Suillus; species Suillus subalutaceus. The sequence goes on from NW_024540776.1 coordinate 4,756, forward strand.
GAATCGGAATCGTTGCTTGAAATGAATCTCCACCGTGCAATTCTGAGCTCGAGGTCAAAATAACACAAGCTGTAGTACTTGTTCCTTGATGATCTTTTTTTTATTCTTGTTTATTGTCCGTGGGGGGCGAAGCCCTATGTTAGACAGTACATGCGGTATTGCAATCTATGGTACTCTATGTTTGTTTGCATTGTGGGTATCCTGTAGTCCTGGTCCAGGCTTGCGCGAGGATGATCAATGCCGTCTGTAGGCGATTGATTGATGATCATGATGAGCACTGCGCTGATCAGAGCCCATCTGAAACCCTCAGAACTTCTAAATTCAATGAGTTGATATCAAACGATGACGTTCCGAATGCCAAGGTGAGCATGCTCTGCTGCGGGCTGTGTATGTGATGGCTTCATTCGACATCTAACCACGCCCAAGTACTTCAGACAAAACGGTGTATGATGTCATGGCATCTCAAGCTGAGGACAGTCGGCGTGATTCGTGATAGCCATGCCACAATCTGATTGTGTTCCCATCCACTAGCTTCGGTCAGAAGGCGCAGGATAATGACCGCCTCAGGCTATGTATAGCAGAGACGCTGTGCACGTACATACTAAATGATATTAGCTATTTTTGTAAGTTGTCAACGGGCTTTTGTGGGGTGGTACAGCATATCAAGCGCCTGTGTTTGGTCACTCCAATAACAAGCTAAGTGAATTTTGGTCTATTCATGTCAAAATACCTGTACTTCTGACAAGCAGAAAAGTTTCAAGTATATAGGATGCAGTGAGTGCTTGATCAAGGTTAGTCGTTGCCGAAGCGTGTGATAATGAAGTAATCTACTTTTTGTATAAGCGGTCACTGCACTATGCAAAACTCCCGAGATCAATTGATCATAGGCTGACCACCAAACCAGCGTTGATCATTGACATTTTTGTTAAGCCCGCAATTCGAAGCGACTGTCTATGTCCCCATCTTGATGGGTTCGTAGTTTTTTGCTCATAAAAGATAAGAAGGTTCATGATGTGTACACGAAAGCCCTTTCAATTTACCTCTCGAACGAATGCAGACGGTCGCCTACTATTCAGCTGGCGATATTGCAACAGCAGAGGGCCTGCAGTTCTTAACGGTGCGTCACTTTATTGTTGATGTGAGGAGGGTAATATAACAACAGATATACTATCATGATGTGCCACCAGTACACATCCGGTGCGCACTACTGTCTACACTTTTCTTGGATCCCTGTTCTAACTTGACAGCTTAGCGTCGATGGCTACATTCTGGGTAAGGTTTCCCAAACTATTCCTGTCCGCTGCTAGACTTACTTATCCAGATATATGATTATGCTTGTTCATTTCACGAAGAGGTAATGTACTGGTTCGTATACGCTTCGAATTATATGCTGATAATCACATGCTCTTCAACAAAGTTAACGTTCCTGCTTCGATCACGCTGGACCATGATAAAAAGCCTTTATATTATTACACGACACGTCCCCTTTCTCCTCCTCCTCACGGACATGTATCGTGCGTTCAACTCCAACACACATCTCACCGATTATGAATTGATATACTGCGCTTCAGTGTACTTCACCCCGAACGAAAATCCCAATGTATGTGAACGTGCAGTGGACTTGCACCACTTGTGGTTGCTTACTGTCTTTTGCAGAAATGCCGGATGGTGATTAGTATCTACTCGTGTACGTGCACGGTACATACTGCATGCACATTCTTGCCGAACGCTGCTCTGTCCTTTCACAGGTTTGAGCATCATATCAGTCGCTTGCTCTGAATGTATATCTCCTTTCCCTGAGATATACACGTGCTCCTGAACTGATTTATTCAGTCTTTTTTGTGCTCAGAACATATGCGCTCTGGAATAACAATAGAATCATACTCAGAGTCATGTTGTCTGCCTTTTTCGTGAGTCCCTTCAGCTTCACCGCACTCTGAGCTCGTGATAGATGTAGTACAGGCTGTGGCAGTTGCATCCGTCGTCGTCGATGTTGTCACTGTCAACGGCTCACATAGTTTGTGCCAACCTCTTACCACTATTCGCGCATATTTACTACTCCACTTTCATAGTTACGATCAGCGCGATCCCAGGCATCCCAGGCTTGCTACCGGTCCTCGTCTGGTGTCCAAGTTTCCATTACGTTTATTCTCTTATTTGCGTTTCAACTAGGTTTGTCACCGGAAGGAAACGGAAGCATGCGCGCTAATTGATTTTCTCCCCAGGACTCGTTTCCCCTCACGCTCATACGTGCCGTACAGAGCTGGCGGGTGGTCAACGGCCCTCTGTACGACGTCCTGGTGAGGCATAATATATTTTACTATACGTGCGGTCTGCGTAAGTCGACACAGATGTTTCCGTGCTCATCGAATGATGATTCTTGTTCCGATAGTCCTCTCAGCCCTTACGTCCTGACGCAGATGCTGTTCCTAATGTGCGTGGAACCCAAGTGCCCTTCAATATGATTGAGTTATTGATGTTCTGCACACCCAGACTGCATACCGCCTTGGTTGCGAAGTGTATGTATCTCCTAATCCTGCTTGCGAATTCCTAATCACAACACAAACTATACGTACAGTCTCCAGTTCTTTGTGCTCGCGATCCTTGCTACGCGCATGCACCTCTTTCTCTGGCAGATTGACCAGCAGACACACGGCTCTGACGCCCTCGTGTATATTCCTATGTCCGACATGTAACCTGCCGAATGCACGGTCACGACGGTGTGACATCTCATCGCGTAGCTTATTCGGCGTCGCTGTGTAGTGTGGTTTGGACTGGATAAGATGACTCTGACTCATGGGTCACCGGGCTTGTTCGGGGTGCGCTTAACTTATAGGACTGCATTTTTTGTTGTGGGCGGGAGCCCGAGGTTACATTTGGATGGTCTTGGTCTATTTAATATCCATGGGTGTCGAGTTTTCACTGTACAGTAGTCCATCCCTGTGAATTGGCAGCCTTCGAACGCTACCTCAGTTAGGTGCAAGTCTGATTCCGAGTCTGTGGACTTTACTGATGCAGGACGTCACCCGATTAGCTCGAATCTAGCCAAACATCAATGTATCAAGCTCCGGAGTCACTGTACGTATAGACTTATTGTCCACGTGTAAAGTTAGAATCCTTGGGGTTCTGCTGAGTACATATGTCACATGAGAACCCATGTAAGTTACGTGCTAGGCATCGGAAGTTGGTGGTGAAGAAAGGAGATGGACGCGTTGTGCGTGAGGTGCTGAGGTATCGACAGGTTCGTGAAGAAAACGGTTATTTATCCCCCTGCTTGCTTTAAAACAAGTGGAAAGTGGATAGCAGACCGAGCGGAATTTGCTCAGCAGGTGTTGGGCACTGGGCAACGAGTGGCATGAAAGACTTCAGAGCGTGTTTTATGGGTACTAGGTACTTAGTGTGAGTTCTTTGATGTTTACACACCGCTGTTACATATTCTAATGACTGGATAGAATATTGGATGTTCAAATGTGGCGACCAAGGTATTCCCGCTACCTTCAGGTAGAGGGTCTTTCTTGAGCTTTTCTTGTCATGTTTTTCACAAATACCCATTAAATGGTAACAAGTTCTCACGGTACCTCGTGCGGTTCAATTCCTTGGACGATGCTGTGATTACATCAGCATTGCTTTGATTCGAAGGTCTCGACTTCGTCGCTTCGCGCGATCTGCCTGCTTCTTCATCTTTTCTTACTTCTCAAATTTTACTCCACCCGTCTTCGCCAACGAAGTGTCATACATTCCATCCCCTTTCGAGCCTTAATCACCATATCAGATGGTTCTACGAATTTCTCCACTGATTTTTCATTCCTTGTGATTGACACGGCCCCGAGCGATGTGGTTTTTGGTTGTGACTGGATGACGTATTGTCGGGATATAACAGAGAATCATCGAGAAATCCGATTACCTGTACGTGAATGTTGCTCCGGTAAGTTTGTTGTCAGTCTTACAATTGATTGATGTCGTCATATGTTCAGATGATAACAATTCTGTATACGGATCTTCGGTCGACGGTCATAAATATTGCTATCCAGTCGGGTTCTTCCAAATCTGATGGCTGTGTCAAAGCAGAAGGCAGAATCCGAGAGATATTGTTCGAAACTGCTCGCCGTCACTGTTTTCAGCTGATGGTGTTCAATCATCACGAATCACGTATGATCACGGACTGCATATAGACTCGTCGCGAGAAGAAATGAAGGCCGATCTTCTGCGTCATTTTTTCCCGGCGTTTGCATCGAAGCAGGAGCTGTGCAACGTGCTCCTCAAGCTTGCGCGGTGATTTCTCAAGGATTGCCAGAACAACGTTTATTACTTGGTTATATACTGCGGGAGGTTTTATCCAAGTTTTACCCTCTTTATCATCGACGTTGTCTGTCGCCTGTCTTAGGGATATGGTCCAGGCTGCGGGGAAGAAAAATCGCTTGTTCATGCCAACCGCGGAGATTTGATTCGTTTGCTCGCTGATCGATGTTTTCAGGTGATCATCTACATGCAAGAATTGTTCGTTGGATATGAGGAGGTAGCGGGCTCTGCCACGGATGTGGCCCTACACGACTTATATGGTTTTTTTTTTTTTTTTTGCTTCAGAGTGGGGTCCTTTGGGGTCGTAGACCCTATGTTGGACATAGTCTCGTTATAAGCTTTCTGTTGTGCGTGATGGGGTAATATACTAGGGTGGGTGATTCGGACTCGTACTCCGTCACATGAAGTGAGCAGGTACAAAAGGATCACTGCGGAAAGGGATTATGTCAGTATAAGGATAGTTAAGTGAAGTGCTCGGGCTATTGTGTTAGCTGTTGATGTTCGTTTGATGTTGCGTGCTGCACTTATATGGATTACATCTCGGTTGCCCATGTAATATATATCACACGACAAAACTCTGATAACTTGCATCTCACCGTTGGGGATTCCTGATGCAAGCGGCGGATTGTGGTGATAGAAGGAATCAGAATCGTTGCTTGGAATGAATCTCCACCGTGCGATTTTGAGGTCAATGCACGGAAATAACACAAGCTGTAGTACTTGTTCCTTGATGATCATGATGAGCACTGTGCTGAGCCTATCTCTCGGAACTTCCAAATTCAAAGAGTCGATGTCAAATGATGACTTTCCGTTTGCCAAGGTGAGTGTGTATGTGATGGCTCCATTCGACGTCTAACCACACCCAAGTACTTCGGAGACCCTACATATTCAAAACGGTGTATGATATCACGGCTAGCCAGCATCCCAAGCTGAGGACAGTCAGCGTGATCCGTGATAGCTAAACTGTTACCATGCCACAATCTGATTATGTTCCCATCTACTAGCTTCGGTGAGAAGCTTCGCATAGGATAATGACCGACTAGGGCTATGTAGAGATCAGATGGGCCATCTCGTTTTGGGGGAGGATGGATAATCTTCAGTGGATTACTTTGATTACAGTCTTCATATTGATAGACCAGAATTTGAAAATCGATATGAAGATAGCTATAATTCTAATAAGCAGAAATGTTCAATTGGGTGATCATAGACATAGATCTATCATGAGCGCTTTATCAGCTCAAGGTCACTACATAGTCTTTGCCTTCAACCTTGCCATGATGCGGCGCACCGTGTGACATGAAGCAATCTACTTTTGGTAAGCGGTCACGGACACTGGTACTATGAAAAACTCCCGAGGGCCGTTCTCGTTAAGCCCGCAATTTGACTCGGATGCGGCTGTCTATGTCCTCGTCTTGATGGGTTCGCAGTTTATGCTCATAAGAGATAAGATGGTTCATGAAGTGTACACGAAACCCCCTTTTTATCTCTCGAACAAATGCAGACGGACTCCTATTATTCAGCTGACGATGTCGCAACGGCAAAGAGTCTGCAGTTCTTAATGGTGCGACACTTTCTTGTGATATGAGGAAGGTAACATAATATAACAACATACATACCATTATGATATGCCACCAGTACACATCCGGTGCGTACTACTGTCTGAACTCTTCTTACATAAATCCCAGGTTGTTCTAACTCGACAGCTTAGCGTCGATGGCTACATTCTGGGTAGGGTTTCCCAAAATATACCCGTCCGCTGCCGCTGGACAGCTTACTTATCCAGACCTATGATTATGCTTGTTCACTTCGCGAAGAGGTAATACACTGGTTCGTATACGCTTCGGATTCTATGCTGATAATGGTACACTCTTCAAAGTTGACGTTCCTGCTTCGATCGCGCTGGACCATGGTAAATGTCTTTATATTATTACACGATATGTCCCATTTCTCCTCCTCATCACGGACCTGTATTGTGCGTTCAGCTCCAGCGGGCGTCTCATCGATCATGAATTGACATAATGTGCTTCAGTGTACTTCGCCCCAAACGAAAACCCCAATGTGTGTGAACGTCACGGTGTAGTGGACTTGCCCCCACTGATGGTTGCTTACTGTCTTTTGCAGAAATGTCAGATGGTGGTTATTATCTACTCATGTACGTGCCCGGTACATACTGCATGCACATTCTTGCTGAACGCTGCTCTGTCCTCTCATAGGTTTGAGCGTCATATCAATCGTTTGCTCTGAATGTATATCTCCTTTCCCTGAGATACACACGTGCTCCTGACCCGATTCACCCAGTCTTTTTTGTGCTCAGAACATATGCACTCTGGAATAATAATAGAATCGTACTCGTAGCCATGCTGTTCGCCGGTTTCGTGAGTCCCCTCTGCCTCACCGCACACCAAGTTCGTGTAGATGCAGTACAGGCTGCGGTAGTTGTATCCATCGTCGTCGATTTTGTCACTGTCAACGCCTCACATGGTTTGCACCACTTCTCACCACTATTCGCGCATATTCACTCCACTTTCATAGTTACGACCAGTGCGATCCCAGGCACCAAGGCTGCTACCGGGCCTCCGCTGTCCAAGTTTCCATAATGTTTTTTCTCTTGCTTGCGTTTCACTAGGTTTGTCACCATAAACCAACGGAAAGCGGAAGCAACACGCGCTGATTGAATGTTCTCCTCCCCAGGACTCATCTCCCTCACGATCATACGTGCCGTACAGAGCTGGCGGGTGGTCAAACGGCCCTCTGTATGACATCCTGGTGAAAGCTAATATATTTTATTTACATGTGCTCTGCGTAAGTCAGGAACACACATGTCTCCGTGTCAATCGAATAATGATTTTTGCTCTGATAGTCCTCACAGCCGTTCAACCTACTAACGCACGAGATCCTGTTTTCCCAGGTGTGTGGAACACGAGTTGCCCTTCAATATAATTGAGTTATTGATGTTCTTGCACACCCAACTGCATACCGCCTTTGTATGCCGAAGTGCTATTGTATCTCCTAATCCTGCTTGCGAAATTCACTAATCACAACACAACTATACGTACAGTCTCCAGTTCTTTGTGCTCGCGATCCTCGCTACGCGCATGCACCTCTTTCTCTGGCAGATTGAACCAGCAAGCACACGGCTCTGACGCCCTCCGTGTATATTCCTATGTCCGACATGTAACCTGCCGAATGCACGGTCACGACGGTGTGACATCTCATCACGTAGCTTATTTGGCATTGCTGTGGAGTGAGGTTTGGACTGGATAAGATGACTCTGAATCGTGGGGGTCACCCGGTGGACTTGTTCGGAATGCGCTTAATTTATAGGATTGCATTTTTGTCGTGGGCGGGAGCCTGAGGTTACATTTGAATGATCTTGGTCTATTTAATATCCATGAGTGTTCGAGTTTTCACTGTACAGTAGTCCATCCCTGTGAATTGACAGCCTTCGAACGCTAACCTCAGTTAGGTGGCAAGTCTGACTCCGAGTCCTGTGGGCTTTATTGATGCAGGACGTCACCCGATTAGCTCGAATCTAGCCAAACATCAATGTATCAAGCTCCGGAGTCACTATACGTAGAGACTTATTGTCCACGTGCAAAGTTAGAATCCTTGGGGTTTCTGCTGAGTACATATGTCACATGAGAACCCGTGTAAGTTACGTGCTAGGCACAGCCCTGAATGTTAACACTCGAATCTCAACCTTCGGAGAATCGGGATACTTAGCTTCCTGAACATGCGCAATGATGGTCAGTCAGTAAGCGAATGCAGGAATTGCATAGTTTCACCCGTCATGAAAGAATACCCAAGCAGTAGGATATGATGACCTTGAGTTATTGGACCGATACTTGTGTGGTTTATGATTTGTATAAGGGTGGATCTGAAAGGGGGTTAAACAGAGAAAAACCAACCCCCCTGGATCGAGAGTTGATGAAGGTGGGAATTGAGATGAATGACCGAGAGAATTGAGAATTAAATTAGCTGTATCCACATGCAGACCTTGGGAGTCGGATGATATTACGGCGAGTTCAATGCATCTCGACAATGGACATCGTGAGAAAAGGAGCACGACATACACAAGCTTGACCATTTGGACATATCTGATGGTCTGTTGGAGTGGCTGCTTCAGTGCTCAATATAAGAAACAAGACATGGTAGCCATCCTGTGGTGTGGGTAGTGATCATGGCCATTCGAGACGCTGCATGAGTACCACCAGCCAGATCATTTGACGGGTATCTCAATTTCATATGTCGTAAAACTCGCAGAGATACGAGTTTGTTTCCTGTGCAGAGGCGCAGGGAGGTGTATACTGTTGAGAAGAGGCGGATGATCAGACCTAGGGGAACAGCTTTGATCAATGATATTGTGGAGGCGATCAGCCTCTGGTTTTGGGCGTCTAGTCCTAGACATCTACGAAAATACGAGTTCAGGAACGCAGCGCATGTCAAACATACAAATATACGCGTACCAGCTTAGAGAAAGACGCTCGCATCCCTCCAAGTCCATCTTCACCGCGTTCAACACAATCAACCTGCAATAAAATGTTGCAGCTCCTTCTAAGCACCACACCCAATCGAGAGTTTGAATATCATACAGACGGCATATACTCTGTAGTAGTTTTGCCTGATAAACGACGTATGATTACAGGCTCATGCGACAGGACGCTTTGTCTCTGGGACTTGAAGACAGGTGTGGTACTGAAAAGGATGGAGGGGCATTTCGATAGGGTGCAGGCATTGGCGTTATCACGAGATGGGGAATTGATAGCAAGCAGTGATGAGAGTGGAGAGCTCATCACCTGGTACGGGGAAACTGGGGAATCTCTCACCCCCGCCATAAAAGCCCACTCCGACGCCATCCTGTCACTGGATTTTTCTCCAGATGGAACAGTTCTGGCGAGTGGCTCATTAGATGGAACGACGAAGTTGTGGAGTACGAAAACATGGCGACTCAAAGGAATTCCAATCCGTTGCGGTGACCATGTCCGCTGCGTTCGGTATTCGCCGTCGGGCAAACTTCTTGCCATTGCCACACCAGGACATCGAAATTTATAATTCAGACACGAAAGAATGCATAACACACTTCAAGGGTCACATACAATGGAACTTCTCGCTCGCATGGTCACCCGATGGTACACGTCTTCTCTCAGGAGGACATGGTATGATCCGACTATACGGGAGTGGGATACATCGACCTGGCAGCAGGTCGGTAAACCTTGGACGGGTCACACTCACGAGATTAATGCCATTGCGATTCATCCTGCTGGCACACTCGCCGCTTCCGCATCTGAAGACAGTAGTATCCGTCTCTGGCAGCTCTCAGAGTCAGATCGACCAACCATTGCTATCTTTCAACGCTCAACACCCATGACGAGATGTGTGACTTTCTCTATGGACGGAAATCACATCCTCAGCGGAGGTTATGACAAGTTGATCTCAGAGTGGGTGGTACCCAAGGATGCTTTGCCAGACGAAGCTCTTAAGAAATCAGCATCAAAGGTACTTTCCTGTTTATTTCCTGCTCTCACCAACTCATTTCACGCCTTTTGGTGCCAAGGTTCAAGTTTCTAATGCAAAGGCATGTTTCCATCCTTGATTCTGATAATGCAATTCGAGCATGCTTCGGCCACAGATCCTCGCAATTAATACAACTGCTCGTAATGCCTGTATAAAGGGTGACTTGTCTACTGCTGAAGCGCTTTTCACACAAGAGATCGATACCAATGCCAAAAACCACACTTCGTATGCCAATCGTCATTCGTTATGGCGCGAAAAAGCGACTGGGACCACGCCTTCATGATGCGATCAAGGTGAGATTCACGATTTATCATGGGCCCCTGATGAAAGTTTAACTTTTATTGCGATTCGTGACACAGTCCATCGCCATTCAGCCTTCCTTGTTAGGCTATATCTCCAAGGGAATCGCACGTGGAAAAGGGCAGATCTGGGACTCGATCAAAGCGTTTGACCTCGCGTTTATGTTCGCGAACGAAGACTCAAAGGCTATTCATTTCCTTCTCTGATTAAGGCATGTAATTTTTTCCTTGCATACTCCGTCATTCCTTATGATGTTCAGGCCATTGCTATTTTCAATGCAGGCCAACATGAAGAGGCTATCGTACGGGTGCAAGAGCTAGCCGCAGCTTGTCCGAATAATGACACTCTTGCGTGTCGCGTTATCGAAGTCAGATTATATTTTTATCAACCCCATGTCCTCGCGTTGATGCTGACCTTACTGAACTTTGCGCATCAGGCATACCTGCGTGTTCGACTCGGAATTAGTGCTATGGATGAATCACGTCACAACGAAGCTGTTGACCACTTCGCTGCTGCTGTCAACTGCATTCCTTTCTCATCTACTACATTGGCCATTCATTCTATATATGAGAACTTGGTGGTGGTGCGTTGATATGATTCCTGCGGACCTGTTTCTCATGCTGCACTCCGTGCTTTGTGCAGCTCTTTGGATGGGACCTAAAATCTTTGTGGCAAAACGCACGCCAGAAATGGTGTGATGCGCTCCTTCGGGCAGATAGACTTGAAGAAGCCTTGAAATCATACCGATACACGATGGATTTGAGTGACGAAAGTACAATGACCAGCTCCCTTGACTGGTCCAATGGTAAGTCCAAAGTCCGTAACGTCACATAGACTAGAACTCTGACCTACATTTCACTCAGCATTCAAGCAAGAATGCAGCATGCTCTATCTTGCCAAGGGAGATAGTGCCCTCGCTGCAAGTGATTATGACCGGGCTATTGACTTATATTCTGTGGCGATCGACCTCAATTCCACGAGTGATCTTTTTGCGAACCGCAGTAAGGCCGAATTGGAAAGAATGTTATGGGAGGACGCGCTTCTCGATGCGCACAAGGTACGATGACATCTCTTCAGGTTGTTTCGTGGTAGTTAATGCTCGCTTTGGTTATACATAAGGTCGTCGAACTCAACCCTTCGTCTCATGTTGGATACCAGTTGAGGCATACAGCATCATGGTGCACAACGGTACGACGACGCTATCGCGGCCTTTCAAATGATGCTCTTGAATTGAACAATGCTTCCAACGCACAAATCCGAAGTAAGTCCCAAGTGTCACATGCATCAAGGTGCTCAACGTTTTCCTCAGAGCTGCGCCAGCAATATGTCACACCCTCCAAAGCAGCAGGTGTCATTCGACAGGTCATCGGCACTCAACTTGAACTGCCCCAATTCGCCTACTCAACACACTGCCACTGGACTCTTATGCGACCGAGAAGCGCAGATAGACATGTTCGAAAAGAGCACAGAGTACAAGGAGCTTCTGTTATCGACTATGAAGCACCCAGACCTCCGAACGGCGCACATCACAGAAGTTGTGGCAACGTACTTCCGTTGCGTCATGCTGTCGCATAGATGGGGTAGGAAGGAACCTTCGCTGCAGGACATTCAGGACAAGATCGTGTTCAGTTGGATTCGGTCGGCGGCATCGTAAAGTTGCAGAAATTCTGCGAAATCGCTCGTGATGCAGGGTATCGTTGGGTGTGGAGCGATACGTGTTGCATTGACAAGTTCAACCATGTCGAGCTGCAAGAATCACTCAATTCGATGTTCATCTGGTACCATCACTCAGCCCTCACGATTGTCTACCTTTCGGACGTTCCGCCTTCATCCAAGTCTGGTGCACTGGCGAAGAGCGAGTGGAACAGACGAGGATGGACTTTTCAAGAATTCGTGGCTCCGAAAGTCGTACTCTTCTACCAGGCGGACTGGACCTTATATCTCGACGACCACTCCCCCAACCACAAGGACTCCGCTACGATCATGGAAGAGTTGGAGGGTGCGACGGGCATAGATCGACAGGCCCTTGTGGTCTTCCATGCGGGGATGAATGGCATCCGAGAGACTTCAATGGGCATCGACACGCATCACCACACGGTGCAGGAAGACATCGCATATTCGTGTTTGGCATATTCGGCGTCCAGCTACCTGTAAATTACGGCGAGAAGAAGCAAAACGCCCTCGGACGGCTCCTTCAGAGATCGTCGCTCGGTCAGGCGATATTACTGCCCTCGACTGGGTCGGACAATCCTCCGACTTTAATAGTTGCCTTCCAGCCGACATTGCATCATATGCAGCTCCACCATGCGTCCTGCCATTGTTATCGGAGGATGAGGTTCAGACAGCGGTCGCCTCACTGCGAAATACCGTACCTGCGGGGTCGTTTCGACGCTTTATACCCTACTTGATAACATGAGCGCTCCTCGCTTCGCAAACTGCAGACTTCATCTGCCTTGCATCACATTCCGTGTCACGGAAGTCAGACGGAAACGTGATCCAACCCAAAAGACTCATGTTGAAGGCAGATGGGCTTTGTGACCTGGAAATCACAACCGACGAGAAGCTAAACCAGTTCTCGCGGGCAAGGCCCACTCGACACACGTTCTTACTTGTCCGTCCATGGGATCGTCGTCTCCTTGAGCTGCCTGACTTTGCAGATGATGCAGAGAGCTCGGGAGACTGGCCCGAACCCGAGTCTCCATTGGACGACTCGTCCGCAGAACAGGAGCTGGATGGTTCGGAGCCGAGTGAGCAGGCGTTGCAATTGCTTGTTCGCCTTGGGCAGCCTTTCAGCACATTTTTGCTAGCGCAGCAACGCGGTGGAGAATACAGGAGGATTGCATCGGATCATGATTACTGCACAAGTGAAAGACATAGCATCTGTTCACAACTTGATGGAAGTCAGAAACTTTGGAAATATTGTAGTTGAATGTGGATTATTCTAAGTTAGGGATGGATATTTTACCTTGTGGCATTCATGCATGCATGTACATAGCACAAATGCCCTACACGTTCCTTCAAAGCAGCCGACAGCATCGGAGAACCTATCTATTAGGCGCTTCCTCAAGTTCTCTGTCCTACACCCCTTCATCTTCGCTTGCATGTCGTATTTTGTCGACACAGAAAATCAATGATGCAAGTTGCAACACCCCACCACGCTTATCCCGAATGATGTCGCCGCGACGAACGGCGAATAAGGATCGCTCTCGCCAACCAATTTCCAGTCACCGTTACTACCGGGGTGAAAAGTTGCAGGGCCAGTTGTAGCTCGTGGAACTTCAAGTTCGTGCCGGTTCAATATGTGGAAGTCATGGAGCAGGGATGATTCAAAATACAACATTCGGAAAAGACGGGCCTACTAATTGAGCCCATGGGAGCACCTTCAACTGCAAGTCGCACCGTAAACATGTTGAAGAAGGTTGAAGACCCCGGGTCCGAACGCGAATGTGCAAGATACGGCCGGTTTGGACAGCTCGGTGTGCCGCTGCCAGTGCATGGCGGCAATATAGATTCGACGTCTATGGTCCGTGCTCAGTGTGTGACCGAGTGGCAGGGAGCAGATGGTGGCGGTGGCGGCGGGAATCCGCGGGATGTCGGGCGCCGTCAGCCACTGACACCTTCAAACTCCCCCACCCGTGCCGAGCGTGCACCCCCAGACAGACCTGGTGTCTGCGCAGAACCAAGACCAACCATTTCAGACTCTCGCGAACAGAGACAAAGAAAAATGCAGAAGCGGGGATCTCGTAAGTTTCTAAATTACGACCAAATCTTAGCCGAGCCTGCCATCATGCCATGATCCAAGTACACAGGTGACTTGATCTGAATTCTGTGCATCAAACACGAGGGTAAGGCACAGTGCCTCAAATCAAACTTAGACTTAACACTTTTTATGAAGCTTCCACAACTCCTACTGCCCCAGCGCCAACCACTCGCATTGGTGATTGGAGTGTGCATCCCGTGTGAGTTGGTTTCAATTTGTGAGTGATGCTCTAAGCTCTTCTGCTAGGCAAAGCTGGCCACTCGCTTACCAGTGATTTGGATCATCGCAGAGATCTTCTAAAAACTCGAAAAACGCCACCTCCCGTATACTCAGTCACGCTGGTCCTAAACCGAAGAGAGTCGAAGATAGGCCTCCTCGGCAAGCCTTTCCCTTAGTGCAAGGTTGCTCGTTCTGATTCAAAAGCACGGCGAGTTGCTCTCGCA
>NW_024540777.1:0-19071 GCF_016647625.1 Suillus subalutaceus
TGGAACGGCTCGTGGATGAGCTCAGTCATCAAACTTCCATTCCCACTCATCAAGTCATCTCATTGTGGAACAAGAGCCATGCTCGCACCATCAACAGTGTCAACCACTGGAATGCATATAGCAGCTACTTCAAAGATAATCTCAAGCAGGAGCTTGACAGACTCAGTGACAAGGCTCCTGACATACCAGGAACCCCAAGTAAGTGTGTGTGTCTCTCGCTATGTTGTTTTTTAATTTTGTCTAGGTGCTACTGTACGCCGGAACTGCTATGAGTTATTTAAAGCAGCGTATCCTGACATGTGGCAGACTATTCTAGAGTACCATGGCCAGTCCGTAATTCTCAGTGGTGTCCCTCAAACCATTGCCATGTGCGCACAAGAATTTCAAAAGTTTTGTAAGAAGATCATCGCTGTGGTACGCAACCTTCAACTGGCGGTGTCATATTACTAAATACATGTAGATGGATGGAGGAGCTGCACGGTTCGGATTCGAGGCAGCTTTGGTTACATGCGGCAAAGTTGTAAATCAAGATGGTGGTCTCGGCCAAACTCATACAACTCCGGGAGCTGCAGGTGTAAGTTCACTTTTTTTGGTTTGCATTTGACCTCAACGTCATATACTCACACTCTCACAGTTTTGGCTCTCGCGTTGTAAGGCTGACGATGATATGATCATCGGGCATCTCAAGGCGCAGGTATAGTAAGTCGCCCATATCCTTCAGGGATCTTGCTAGTGACTGAGCTGCCCATATCTAGTAATTTGACGTCACTTGCCATTGTTGAGGAAGCCTTCCCAGGAAACAACAGCGTTACCCAGCCAGACGTGCACAACGAGCATGACCATCAATCGCTCTATCTGACACCATCAATATATCCAAGGATGGAACAAAGTGGATCAAGGCAGAGATCTGTCACCAACTCAGTACGTGTTAGATATCCTCCTGCTTTTATTTGCATTGATGAGGAGGGACAGTGAGCCTGGGTGGCAAATTCCTATCATCAAAGAAGTTCCCATGGAATACCCTCCCAGCGGAGCTCACATGTCAGGGATGATGATAATGGGCTACCCTGAGGGCGTGTTACTTCCTGGGGAATACCATGCTTCAAGGTAAAGGCATTGCCAATCTCACTCTGAAGGAGGTCGGTGAGGTCATCGCAGCATTAAAGGCAGGCACCATGTGCTTGAAGAAGGTTTCGGAGGATCAGCAAGGTAGATCTTCAACTTATTTTATTGCTGCATTCTGATATCTAAGCACATTTACCTACAGCTATGATTCTCACTTCTGAGCTCCCAGTGGTGGAGGGCGCACGTCCCCCAGCGGATTCTCTCCATACATCAGGACGTCGTCTTTTTGCCAATGGACAGTCTGATTGCAAGGGACTTGCTCGCAAGAAGCCTAGTAAGGCCATCACCAAGATTGGTAGGCCTCCCCCTCTCGTGAATTCAAGGTCGTGCAGCTCCCAAAGGAACAGAAGGAGGTCGTGAAGAAGAAGGAAGTTATCTCACTTATGTCTAGCAATGCTCAATCTGGTTCGGAGGATGGCACCACTAAAGCCGAGTCCGACTATGAGGAGAAGGCTACGTCCAAGAAGTGGAAGGCAAAGTCAGAGGGTAGCTCGCAAGGGGCCAAAAAAGGGCTTCGTCTCCTGAGGCGTCTGCACCTAAGGTACATAAAGGCAAGGCACCCATGAGAGCCAAGGGGCAAAACGAGAAGGTAGGGAAGCCAAGGACCATCGAGTCCTCAGACGATGAAGTGCCTGGTGACGCTGCTAAACACCTGCACGATGGCCCACCTGAACTCAAAGGTATCAAAGGTATTGTGCTGATTCATTATCCCTCACTGGTGGATTGACCATATATTTAGAGCGCCCAAAGCCCCGTCCAGTCAAGCCTGCAGTCAAGCCCCTTGTAGCATGCAAGCAGGCCAACTCTACCAATGAGAACACTGTTTCAGGCCACACTGAGCTCGCTGCCAATGCTGCTGCAGACCATGCTGAGCTCGCCGACAGGCTCCCTCCACAGTCTGAGGCACCACTGTCACCCTCACCAATGCGTCGCCAGCCTTCCCGCATGCTTACGGACCAAGTTGTCCCTGCCGCAACCGCTCCAAGTGACGATGTTGCTCCCACTCCAGCCTTACCCAATGACGAGCGACATGGAGAAGCTGATCATGCGCTGGTTCAGCAAGGAGATTTGGCCACTGAGCCCTCCCGTGATGCTGATCTGGGGACCGGACGTTGTTCAAGCTGGTGGTCGCATGTATGGCCCGCGCCAGGGATCGCGTATGGAGCCACGTTACCAGTCAACGTGGAACGATCCTCCCTATGGGGAAAATCATCCTCAGGGTCCTGGCCGTGGGTTCCCTCGCTATCCACCCATCTGATTACGAGCGCGGTTATGATGATCAACACATGCAGCATGGGCCTCCGCCCCCCCATCTCCCCCAGCCTCCTCATGTGCCACAGCCTCCTCGCGGGTCTCAACCTCCTCACAGGTCTCAGCCCCCTCAGCAGTATGATGAAAACCACCATCACGGCGGTGGATATTATGATGGTCGCTACCATGAAGATTATTGGCACCCTTCAGCAACCCATATTATCATGAAAGGGGAGGGTATCACTACCCGCACGGGCCTGATTATTCTGATGATCAGATGGACCTTTGAAATCCTCCATTTGGCTGCATTCGTTGGACTGTCTTGTACACTGCATCATTATGTATCTTGATATTGAGCCTCATATCTGACTTGCCTTGCTGTTGATGTCTGTTTTTTGACTGTGTTGTATTTACCATACTCGTCAATGCATGGCCTGCATGGCCTTCTGTCTGTTTCAAAGCCTCGTTGGTGATACACGAAAGAAAACAAACAAACAAACAAACAAACAATTGAATTGTGCTACGGAAGTATGAAAAACATATGGACTCTGACATATCGTCTGTCATCACCTCGCAGACATCATGCCAACATATGGAGATCAGGTGCAGAGGATCTGGAGAGGTCACCCTCACGAGTCGCAGACATCGCACCGACATATGGTGATGTGGACATCAGGTGCGGAGGATCTGGAGATGAGGAGGATGGACTCACCCTCTGCAAGAGGATCCACATGTAAACTCTGGAGGGAGACTCAGACGGCCCTATGAAACTAGGGAGAGACATCCTGACGGATGTGGTCTCTCAGACCTTTTATTGACAACATAAAAATAGGGTCTGACATACCGTGAGAACATCGTCAAAGTGCTGCCAAGGGTGCCAACGCCGCCAATGCATGCTCCAACTGTCAATCCTGCAAACCCAAAAATTCCGAGGCTACGGCCTCCAGCTTTATCGAAGGTGGCTGGAACCGCACTGGTGATGTAGGCATCGTCGAAAGTGGCATCATGCGCCTTATCGGGCGGATCAAGGACACTGTCATCATCCATGGTGTCACATATGGTATCTCCGAGCTTGAAACTCATCTGCAGACTTTTGAAGGCGTCACACACTCCTTCCTCGCTGCTGCTCCCTACCGTGTTTCTGGCCATAAAACTGAAGGGTTCGTCATTTTCTACTCGTCATCTTTCGACCTCGATGAAGCAGACGCGCCCATGAAGCTCTTTGCCACGAATCGTGGAGAGGCGTACTTTGGCCTGCCTGAAATCCCCGCCATACAAATTTTGAAGCACCCCGATGTCTCGAGCCTGGCCAGCTATGTCGACTCCTTGCTTTTCAAAGACAGTAATGCTGAGGAATACGACCCCGCTGTTCCCCTCCAAGTCACCGGAGACAAGACGCCTGTCTTCTTCGTGCACCCCGGAGTTGGAGAGGTTCTTGTTTTCCTCAATCTCGCCAAGTACTTCCAGAATGAGCGCCCCTTCTACGGACTCCGTGCTCGTGGCTTCGAGCGTGGTCAGCCCTTCTTCACGTCCATGGACGAGATGGTTTCCTCTTATACTGCAAGTATCAGGAGGATCCAGCCGGCGGGACCATATGCCATCGCTGGCTACTGCTACGGTGGTTTGATGGCCTTCGAGGTGGTTAAACGCCTGGAGGCCATGGGTGAAGAAGTCAGGTTTCTCGGTCTTGTCAACGTCCCTCCTTATATCGCCCAACACATGCACAACATCGAACTCATCTGCAAGCTTAACGTGTCGTTCTTCCTCGGTCTTTTGTCGAAGCAGGATTCTGAAAGTATGGGGCCTACTTTTCAACCGCTCACGCAGAAGGAGAGGCTTGAGATCGTATGGAAGATGTCGCCTCCTGAACGTCTCGCCGAGCTCCAGTTGACACCTGAAATTCTCGAACACTGGGTAGAAGTCTCTGTGTCTCTCATGCGCTGTGGAAAGGGATACAGCCCGTCGGGTGCAGCTCGTAAGTCATTTCCCGACTTCAATACTGCTACATTGCCATGTCTCTGTTCAGCGGCTATCGATGTTTTCTATGCCGTCCCGCCTCGCGGCCCGGATGACAAGGTTAACCGGCTCAATGAGCTCAAGCCATGGACTGGTTTCAGCCGCAGTGACGCAACATTGACTGACGTGCCCGGGGAGCACAACACGCTCGTGGACATTGATCACGCCTCGCAGTTCCAGAAGCTCTTCCGCAGTCGCCTTGAGGCTCGTGGAGTGTAAACTTTGTTGCGCTTTTTGGCGACATGGCTACTAAACATATGTAGAAACATTGTTAATACCCGTACCACCACTGCCGCCTTTTTCCAAATGGTTATTGGGTTTCAAAATTCACTGTTCAACATCGTACATCCTACCTATTTCGAGAGCATGCGTATATGGGCAGTCTGCGACTCCTTAGTTGTAATGTTTCACCACTATACCCTCGATGACCTCTTCTTCGACATTGTGCTCCATTCCTTTCTTGAGATCAGACCTACCATACATCGTTGTCCTTCCCTTCCTCCACGCCTCGCACAGTGGGGCGTCCTCGTCAGCGCACCGGCGCTGGATGCCGAAGTGGTGGAGCACGGGGCTCTCAACACACGGCAGTAAGCGAACATTGTCATCTGGCATCGAGAAGAAGAATACGCCCAGACGATCGTAGTTGCGCTGATCTTCAGGAGGCTGGACGACGCGATGAATCGTGGGCTTATAGTAACCACCACTGAAGAAATCCATCATATCGCCTGTGTTGATGACCTGAGGATGGAATGTTGAGTTTGTGATTCTTACAGCGATTCGCTCATTTGCGTACCAAAGCGTTCTCGATGTGGCGGACCCATTTCCACCTGCCGTCGGGAGCCTGAATTTGCAGGCCTCCGACAGGTTGGCTCCACAGGACGGTAATGCTGCCAACGTCTGCATGGTTGAGGGGCATATAAGGACAAATAGTAAAATAAATTATACCTGTATGTCCTTTCAACCAGACGTTTTTGGATTTGTCCTCCTCTTCCTTCGTGCGCCTGTAACTTTAGAAATATCGATCAGGTTAACAAGCGGCTACGATTAAGGGTCACTTACTATTTCATAAATCTGACTGCACAGTTGCCGATTAATGCAGAATTTGATATAGTAGAACAAGACCAACCACATGATTCTCCGTGCCGTTAAAGTTGTGTTTTTCTACTAAAGTCTCCTCGGGCAACTCGAGGCTCAAAGCGATCAAGCTGCATGACACCGCTCGTGAGATAGAGCATCAAGAAGGGGCTCGCGAAGAAACTAACCGAAGGATTGGATGGATAACATTGAAGTGATTATGTTGGGCGAAGGCATCGATTTCTGGGAGGAACGGACGCAAGGCCTGAGGGTGCGGACGCCTTGTGACGTCCTTGTTAACTGTCGAAAGTGTAGGAGACACCTATCACGCAGAAAGTTGTAGCACCTACTTCCATAGTGCTCAATCTGATCGAGAACATTGTTCTCCGTGTCGACTTTCTGATCGTTGAGCGATAAGGATCAGTTTCATATACATTCCTTGCTGGAATATGACACACCCAGTATTGACGACCCTTGAAACCTGCATAGTACCCGACTTTCTCGATGTTTGCGGTGTATGTCTTCATTTCATCCGGAGGGACAACAGAGAAAGGGACATTAGCTATGTCAAAGATCCTATCGCGCTACAACAGTTCTTCAGAACCCTTAGTATGAGCTACAGGCACGAACCCACCTGAGCCTGATCATAACCATGATTTATAGCATAAACAAAGCCGTAGGTGCGCAGTGCATCTCGAAGTTGTGGATAGAGCTCTGCCCGTCCTTCCGGTGTATGGGCCTTGGAAAGATCGATGATAGCCAAGTCCGCAAACTCTACTACACGCTGAGTCGTTAGCTACTAAACATACTATATCAATTAGATACTTCCTCACAGTCCTCATCTGTGGCCGGAGGCGGGATATAGTGTCCACACTCGGGCAATGTTAGGCTGGGCATTTCCACTCGCTAGATGGTTATGAGAGAAAGGAGGACCTGGGACCGGAAGAGCACGGGGCCCATTGCCACTTCTCAAGACAGGATAGAATCGATCCACGTTGAGATAAGGCATCAGAAATAGATATATGGTACTGTGACCGACCAGGAATGTTCAAGTTGTAGCCGAAAGTGGCACGGTGTACTAGTACTAGTACTCCCCCATATAGGAAGTATCTCGTGAGTTCATTGAGCAGATTTGAAACATATCACAAGCACAGAATCACTGGCAAGAACGTGGATGGAGATGTTGTCACATGCATGGGTAAATCAAGAGCGTTGGGCTTTTCCGACCGTTGATTTGATGATACGCCTGTAAGTTAGTAACTTCCCCAAATTTGCGCTGCCAAACGAATGCTCGCAATATGCCACTTGTGCGCAATTTTAGTTTTCACTGCCTGTAAGCTGAGACTTCGCTTGGTGGATTGATCGAAGGTACATTTCCAAGGTAATACCGAGATGCGTGCATAAGTTAGCCAGATAGAAGCGTTATCGACGAACAGGCGCATGGCGTGCAGAGCATGAAGCTAAGCTTCAGGCCTGCAGGGCCCAAGGAGGTTTTGAGCTACATGTGAGTATTCTATTTCCTCCGCTCGTGCCTCGCTATAGCTAATGGCAACACATGGACATGACTAATAACTTAATTCATAACCTCCGGCCCCAACCTCGAGTATACCAGTGCAGCCAGACAAGCGCCTGCGGATCCTGTCAACTTGACTGCATTCAACCACCATCCGGCGAGCTTTGAATATCTGCAACTAATTGCCCATTCTATTCCAAGCATTATTTTAAACATTTCCATCTCCATTAAATACTCGATCGTTTTGCTGCCCAGTAGAACACTTTTACTGGCCGGACTGAAACTCAAGTATCGTTTCACGACTCAAACTATTTCACAGTGTCCTCCGGACCCAAAGATCGAATTTGCAGCTTGAACTTTGATTATTCAATTAACGTGTCGTTCTTCCTCGGTCTTTTGTCGAAGCAGGATTCTGAAAGTAGGGGGCCTACTTTAAACCGCTCACGCAGAAGGAGAGGTTTGAGATCGTGTGGAAGATGTCGCCTCCTGAACGTCTCGCCGAGCTCCAGTTGACACCTGAAATTCTCGAACACTGGGTAGAAGTGTCCTGTGTCTCTCATGTGCTGTGGAAAGGGATACAGCCCGTCGGGTACAGCTCGTAAGCATTCATTTCCCGACTTCAATACTGCTTGTTCACATTGCCCTGTCTCTGTTCAGCGGGCATCGATGTTTTCTATGCCGCAGCCCTCGCGGCCCGGATGATAAGGTTAGCGGGTTCAACTTTGAGCTCAAGCCATGGACTGGTTTCAGCCGCAGCGACGCAACATTTACTGACGTGCCTGGGGAGCACAACACGCTCATGGATATTGATCACGCATCGCAGTTCCAGAAGCTCTTCCGCAGTCGTCCTTGAAGCTCGTGGAGTGTGATGTTTGTTGCGATTTTTTAGCGCCATGTCTCATAAACATAAGCAGAAATGTCGTTTGTACCCATACCAGCGCTGCGGCCTCTTTCCAAATGGTTATTGGGTTTCAAAATTCGCTGATCAATATCGTACACATCATACCTATTTCGAGAGACATGCGTATATGGGCTCCTTAGTTGTAATGTTTCACCACTATACCCTCAATGACCTCTTCTTCGACATTGTGCTCCATTCCTTTCTTGAGATCAGACCTACCATACGTCGTTGTCCTTCCATTTCTCCACGCCTCGCACAGTGGGGCATCCTCATCAGCGCACCGGCGCTGGATGCCGAAGTGGTGGAGCACGGGGCTCTCAACACACGGCAGTAAGCGAACATTGTCATCTGGCACCGAGAAGAAGAATACGCCCAGACGGTCGTAGTTGCGCTGATCTTCAGGAGGCTGGACGACGCGATGAATCGTAGGCTTATAGAAACCACCACTGAAGAAATCCATCATGTCGCCTGTGTTGATGACCTGAGGACGGAATGTTGAGTTTGTGATTGTTTACAGCGGTTCGCTCATTTGCGTACCAAAGCGTTCTCGATGTGGCGGACCCATTTCCATCTGCCGTCGGGAGCCTTAATTTGCAGGCCTCCGACAGGTTGGCTCCACAGGACGGCAAGGCTGCCAAAGTCTGCATGGTTGAGGGGCATATAAGGACAAATGGTAACATAAATTATACCTGTGTGTCCTTTCAACCAGACATTGTTGGATTTGTCCTCCTCTTCCTTCGTGCGCCTGTAACTTAGAAATATCGATCAGGTTAACAAGCGGCTACGATTAAGGATCACTTACTATTTCATAAATCTGACTGCACAGTTGCTCATTAATGCAGAATTTGATATAGTAGAGCAAGACCAACCACATGATTCTCCCGTGCCGTTTAAAGTTGTGTTTTTCTACTAAAGTCTCCTCGGGCAACTCGAGGCTCAAAGCGATCAAGCTGCATGACACCGCTCGTGAGATAGAGCATCAAGAAGGGGCTCGCGAAGAAACTAACCGAAGGATTGGATGGATAACATTGAAGTGATTATGTCGGACGAAGGCATCGATTTCTGGGAGGTACGGACGCAAGGCCTGAGGGTGCGGACGCCTTGTGACGTCCTTGTTAACTGTCGAAAGTGTGTGGGACACCTATCACACAGAAAATTGTAGCACCTACTTCCGTACTGCTCAATCTGATCGAGAACATTATTCTCCGTGTCGATTTTCTGATCATTGAGCGGTAAGGGTCAGTTTCATATATATTCCTTGCTGGAATATAACACACCCAGAATTGACGACCTTTAAAACCTGCATAGTACCCGACTTTCTCGATGTTTGCGGTGTATGTCTTCATTTCATCCGGGGGGACAACAGAGAAAGGGACATTAGCTATGTCAAAGATCCTATCGCGCTACAACAGTTCTTCAGAACCCTTAGTATGAGGTACGGGAATGAACTCACCTGAGCCTGATCATAACCATGATTTATAGCATAAACAAAGCCGTAGGTGCGCAGTGCATCTCGAAGTTGTGGATAGAGCTCTGCCCGTCCTTCCGGTGTATGGGCCTTGGAAATATCGACGATAGCCAGGTCCGCAAATTCTACTATACGCTGAGTCGTTAGCTACTAGACATACTATATTAATTAGATACTTCCTCACAGTCCTCATCTGTGACCGGAGGCGGGATATAGTGTCCACACTCGGGCAATGTTAGACTGGGCATCTCCACTCGCTAGATGGTTACACAGCGGGGGTTTCGACATTTTTAGAGCTCATGGTGCCCTGTTATCAGTCGGACTTTACTCGGTTCTTTCGAGTTTCTCCAAGAGTTCATGGTAACCTGTTAATAGTTATCATTCGGACCTTTCTCCGTTCCTTCGAACGACTTCAAACCCTGAGCCAACAAAGTCCAGACACCCTTACGTCATTCACAATAAAAAGACCCCCAGACTCCGCTCAACATCTTCGCTTCAACTCAATGTCGTAGCCGTCACTGGCGAGCAGCATATGACGGTTTCAACTTCCCCGCATGCGTGCCTCTCCTACTTTTAAGTTCAGCCTTGTCGGTTCGATCTTCTCCTCGTCACATCTTCAACATGTTAACTTTTTGTATTTTTAGTGTATTAGCTCTCCTTTATAACACTTTGTATCAAATGCAGACTCGTTAATATATATAAAACATTCAACTCTCCGAGCAGCCTGATTGGGATGTGGGTCCGCAACGCACTCGCTGTAAACATCGTTGACAGGCTACAGCTTCTGTATGACTCCAGCAACCCAATACTGTCATACTGGGTGATACCTCTGCCCTCTGCGAGTGAGTGCAGTATCTCCTGCTCTGTCCTACTCGCCAGTCAGATGCGCGGCGGAGTTGTTGACGCAACCAGCGGCGCCGGCACATGCGCAGCTATGGTAGCGTTTGTGTTAACAGAGTTCAAATACTCACAGAGAATACTATTACGGTATTACCTGTGACTCGACGACATTACGGACCACTGCTGAACTTGGAGTACCGCAATAACCTTCGAAGTACGGGAAAGGCTTGAGAGGACGGGGTTTTGACGACCGAGCAGCGCAGAGCATTCGGATATTGTCACTGGGCATTGGCACTCGTGATCGTGATTCCACTCATACCTACCGTGCATCGAGAAGTGTCACTCGTCGAGGTATGCATCTTCACTCACGCCATTCAAATTTCAACGGTGATTTAGCCCTATTGCAGCGCCGTCATGTCACGCAAAATTCAGCGGCACAAAACGAACACCAGCGCTGCAATTCCCAACATTACACCACACATCGTGATGCACTGCAGCAACCAGCGCCCTGAATAACCGCATCATTCACGCCAGTGCCATCCTACACACTTGTTAATGCCCTTCAACCAGATATTAGAGGAGTACCGGAGCCGTGTTTATGGCCGTGGCATACTATACACAATCATATCATTGCACTCGTGACTAGCGAGTTCCACTCCCCCTCGCCGATGTTCCCGTCTCACAGTTCAGCACTCTCGACGGTGCACTATCATGATGTGGATGATGATAGCCTAGGCGCCACCCAAACCTCATTCTACTCAACCTACAACAAGACCACTCTGATGCATTTTTACGGCCATGAACAGGCTTGTGACGCGGCTGTGTGCTCTTCATTATCCATCTTTTTGCTTGTCTAGAGTACCCCTCCCTTCTTCTAACTCGCAAGTAAAATCCCCCCCATTTTTATCGCATATGCACTTCATCGCACCAGACTTCATTCTTCCGTAACTTTCGCTGCCCTCGTCTTGCTCCAGGACTCAAGGCGCACTTTATGCTACGGTAGTTGGACACGCGCCCTTATATTGCCAGGGCTCAGGCGGTTATCCGTCGCACCCCTCTCCACCTCTGCCCCGAGTGAGGGAAACACGCCACGGAAACTGCCCTCTTTGCTAGACTCTGATAAACTGATAAGATTATCCATCATATAATTGTATTCATTGATGTGCTGTATGCTAAGATACAAATAATACAACATCCTAACGAAGTTAACTGCCACGTCAGCGTCAAGTAACGAAGGAGATATGTTAACGAAGAACAGACGGTAGTGTGGGGTGGTGGTGGGCGGGAGTCAGCGTGCGGGAAGTGGGGATACCCGGCTGACGCTGAGGCTTATACTGCTCGGTGATGGCTGCAACATTAACTTGAAGCGAAGATATTGGGCAGAGTCTGGGGTCTTTTCATTGTGAATGACGTGAGGGTGTCTGGACTTTGTTTGCTCAGGGTTTGAAGTCGTTCGAAGGAACCGAGAAAGGTCCGAATGACAACAGGTTACCAGAAACCGCAGCCCCTGTATGAGGCAAACCGTCGATAGAGGGACTGCTAGAACTGGGTTTGAATTTGGATACTGAGCGGATTCCCAGGGTAACGTGACGGATAATCCTTTTCAGGGATATCAGAGAACAATCCAGCACATCCAGTGATCTGGCAGCATGAATTCCTTGTATGAGAGATTGCTGGTCCATTGATTTGCGGTAGAAGGACGTGTCGCGTCGCATAAAATGATAATATTAATTTTGTATTCTATATGACACGTTGGAAAACACTCGTTTTCTCATTGGGCAGACATCACGTTACCCTGGGAATCCGCTCAGTATCCAAATTCAAACCCAGTTCGACGGTCTGACCAGTCCCTCTATCGGCGGCTTGCCTCAGAGGGGCTGGTCACGAGCCCAGCATAAGTTAGCCAGATAGAAGCGTTATCGGCGCACAGACGCCGTGCGGAGCGTAGATACAATTCCGTTGTTTGAATGCTTCATGAAGAACTCGACGAACAAATTCGGACTCAGCTTGCGGATTACGTCACGGACAGGTAGCATAGTCAGCCAATGGAAATCGTTCATCGTTCTTCGTCATCCACTACATACCTGTGACACAGTAATCGGTCGTACATATATGCAAGTCTAGTACTATCAGCCCCTTCCATGGGACCCAGATGTCAACCACTTTGTCACTTCCTTCATCCGAATCGACGATATAGTACCACGGGTACTATCAGACATAACCACCACAACAATCTCGACAGTACTTATCTCTGATCTTCAACGTAAGATTTGTGCGACCTGACTCTGGGTCTTGTACCAATATCCCGTGCTCCTGCGAAGTTCTTTTTAACTTACATGACTTGCCAAAAACCTCTCCGGAGTCCGAACCCTGGAATGCGACCCGTGTCTACTCATAATTATGGCCTCAGGGTCGGACCAGCATCACATATGGCTTCGTCTTGCCCGTCATATACTTTTCCGGGGGGCAGTATGAATAACGGTGGCTAAAACTTCTGGGAGATTTGCGGACGACCAATCAATGTTTGTGTGTAGCTGCTGGAGATCGAGCATGGTGTAATTTCTGTACGAATCGATTTATACCACGCTAAATCCCTTTCCTGATGAAATTCGCTTATCTGTATGGAGTTACAGTGTTCCATTGAGTGTAGATGCCATCTTCAGCTTTGCTTCCGCGGTTGCGCAAGAGCAGTCGGAGTGGGTCCCACGGAGGAGGACGAATGGCTGATTGTTGACCCTCTCTGTTATCCGACTCTGCCAGAACTTCCATGGCCATGGCCGCTTAGACTCGTAATCAGTCGACTATGCGTCAATTTGAGACGGTGAGAATTTTTCGACGTTACCACTTGAGTATCCGTGGTAGTATACGCCAGGCTGGTCACGAGCCTAATGGCCGCTGCGTCATTGGTAAGACGGACTTCCCCTGTTAAATACGAGATAGCTTCCTCCAGAGACGTCACTCCATACGAGTATCCGACGTAGGTGTAAAATCCGAACACCACCGAAATTGCCGGAGGTGCAAACACCTCCTCATGAATGCTTTGAAAGAGGCTCTGGAAGTTTGTGAGTGATCTATCATGGTAGTATTCAGAGAACATACTAAGACCAGCGTTCATTTGATAAACGCAGTCCATTTCTTCGGTGTTCTTGCGCCCTCTCGTATTCCTCCAGAAATTTCACTTGATCTAAATGATCCAGAGAATACGAACAGTTACTCCATATTGTGTCGTCTCAGCATGCAGGGCAGACAGATCGTTCAATCCAACTGGAAGACCGTACAGCATCTGACAATAGGTGAGAGTCGGAACAATTTACATGCTTCTGGACTGACATCTTTGACTGTACCGTCGGCTACGAGACCACCTTGCACGACTCCCAAGCTTCCATGAGTGTCGATACAACGAGCGCAGGGCTTCTGAAACTAGCTGCAGTTTCGTTCCTTCGACTGTCTGATAGAGTTATCACAGTGAATTCATCGTGCTTGACCTCCTACCTTGTGGCTTCAAGTGTCCCTATAAGATGCTCCCCAGCCTCTCGCATTCTCGTGCATCTCGCGCAGTCTCTGTGAACACCGCGCGGTCCACAACGAAGGCGGCGGGCGTTCTCAGAGCGTTGAGTGGTTTGCCCGCAAAATCAGAAACCAAGCATCTTTATTTGGGTTAAGAAAGTGCATTGGGTTTTAGTCTGCATAATCTTTGCGGTGGGAGTTGGGGAAGTTGGCTGTCAATGTCGCGCCGATAGAACTCTACAATGTAAGCTACTTCTCTCCAAAATCTACATCGTGCCCACCCTGTCATGATATCGCTGCAACTTGCAGCTGCCTTTGTATCTATCATATGGTGTTTCTTGTGCACACTTTGTGGCAAGCTTTTCAATCGCCTTTAATCGAGGCTTTGCAAGTTCCACGGTATCCACGATTATCGGATGCCATTAACAGTTCTTCGTTTCTACAGAATACAGTCGTATGTCTGGTGAGTCTGACCCTACGATATCGGTCCCGCTCTGACCAAGGTGAATTGTCCAACTTTCTACATAGAGAATATGGTCTGGAAGATACCTGTTATCGCTTTGAATGGGAGCCTGTCCGAATCCATTGTATCAATTGAAATGAACACGCCGCAAGCCATTTACCCAGACATCCTTCCACGTCTCGATCTCCATATAGTATGACGCTTTGAAGCATGATCGGGTTTTCGTCCACCTCTATGTCCGAGATATGGGAAAAAATCTTTTCCCTCATCCTCTGCTTCTATCCTCCGCTTGCCAATATCGTCAAATGAGTCAGTGGATCTAGTGCCATCACCAAGGAAGGCTGGTTTCTTATGCATCTCCAAAGTCTCCAAGGTCTCCAAAGTCTCTAACTCTATGGCTGTCAAGTCGTCTGCATCCGCCGCTTGATCAGCACCCAGTCTCAGCGTCTCCCAGCTTATTCTCGCCGCCGCGGATGACCGTACGCTTGAGCGAGTAGGCACGAATAAAGAGAACTAGAAAGAAACCGAATCCAGATAGCGGCGTGCTGACCAACCAAATCGTGCTGATAGACCGCGTGTAAGCGTGCATGACCTCGTTACGTACTGTTTGGGTTCTGGTGGGACTGATCGTTGAGCTAGAACCGAGACCATGGAGTGTGCTACAGAAATGGAAGAAATCCACTTGATGTTACCATTCAAAGCCGCGGCAGATGTGTCGATTGTGAGACCTTTGATGCCTTTCAGTTTCTGCGGGAGAACACTGGAGATGATAGTTTCCCCGATCGTCATGCCCACCGTACTCCCAAGAGTTCTCAAGACCGATAAGTGCCTATGAAAAACAATCGTAAAGTCACACTCACCGGAGGAACATAAAAGCGCCTGTACTGGTAGCCATATCCTTAAGAGGCATGGCTGCTTGTATGGCAATAAGCGGGGTCTATGACAGAGGCGATGATGAGCGTGCATCGTTATGGTTGTGGTAACTCACCTGGAACACGCAACCGATACCGAGGGAAGCAATAAGGGGGGTAGACTTTCCTGCGCTGCACTGAATAACAAAGCTATGACGACCGCGCGTGACTTCGACACTGAATAAATACGTACATAGTGGTCCGTATTATCCAGCATGATCATGAGGCCCCAACCAAGCGTCATGACAGACCATCCGAACCACATCATAGGGCGGGTAGGACCCTGTGCGAGCCACGATGATTCCACTAACTGATTGCCGTGATCGAAGAGCATAACGAGAAAGGAAGCATTCTGCCCATATCAGCGATAGAGAAGAATAACGATACATGGATCTAATACTCACCTGACGCCAGATCCCGTTGCCGATGCGCCAAGAACTGTGTGGAGGTCAGGAAAATGCAGACTCGAAGGCTATAAGACAGGCCTACCTTGGTAGTACATTGGAAGGTAGCTAGAAAAACCATGATGATGTCAAGTATAAGGTCTGTCTACGAAGTACTCACAAAGAAACTGGAGTAGTGATATAAATGATTGCTACTCCGAGACAGATTTGCATACATGACACACCTGCAAAGAATATCACAGCATGCAAGAAGACAGAAACTAATGTCAAGCCCGTCGTACGCGTCTGGAAAACCATAAGAGACGATATAAGTATGGGCAGCTTTCTCAACGACTCGCCTTGGAAAAGACGAGGAGG
This sequence comes from Suillus subalutaceus, assembly GCF_016647625.1. Classification (NCBI taxonomy): domain Eukaryota; kingdom Fungi; phylum Basidiomycota; class Agaricomycetes; order Boletales; family Suillaceae; genus Suillus; species Suillus subalutaceus. Next base: position 15,831 of record NW_024540777.1, read on the forward strand.
ATAATGGGGGACTTCTTCGTGAAAATTTCATTAATCCCACCAATGATGAGCAATGTGCCTCCAACAGCAAGGAGTGCAATGGTTTCGGGGTTGTTCCCTAAAAGGAAATAACAATAAACTTCGGTTCTGTAAAAGCAGGAGGATGAAATTAACACGTTGTTTCGCTCGAGTTGAGACCAATAAGAAGACAAACAACACCTATAATGATCACAAAAAGCCCAACAAAATCGAATTCCCGGACATGGTCGCGGAACGGTCTTCCTTGGGCGGATTTAAATTTAGGAAAAAGAACAGAAGTACCCCAGCCAAGCCGCCAGTCGGTCTGTCCATAAGTATAAGTTTCTGATCTCGGGGCAAATATTAGAAACATCAAGCGCACAAATTGATCCAGAAGCACCTAATACGCGTCGACCGTGAAACCTTCGGTCAACAAATAGCACACGCAAACTCCCATTCTCCAAGATACATGATCATCAAAATCTGTAGCACAAAATATCAATTATCAGATCTCTTCAAAGGATGGGAGACCTCACGCCGCCGATTAACGGTCCGATAACACTAAGAAATAAATAAGTTTCAAGTTTTGGAGGCTTGACGGCGCGCGTTTTATTTAGCCTTACCTTGCTATTCCCCAAGTGGCACCAACGAAGCCAACATACTTGCCTCGCCTGGAAAATAAATGTGATCAATAATGACCCGGTGTTTGGTAACACATATTCACTCTTGCAATGGAACAATGTCGGATATAGTGATCTGCACGAGTTGGAAGATGCCACCGCCAATTCCCTGCAAGGCACGAGAGACAATCAACCAGTCATACTCTGAGCTGCACCACACAGCGCTGAACCAATCTAGTCTGAGGTCAGAGCCAGATCGGACGCGCGCGCTAGCAATAACGTACCAAAAACATGAGGATGCATCCATATAGCACGGGTTTGCGGCCTGCAGATCCCAGTCATGACTCATAAGTTGATTCCCAAGCAATACTCCACGGCACTCAAAAGCACTCGCCTAAAATGTCGGATAGCTTGCCATATAGCGGGCTCAACGAGGCGCACACCAACATGTAAGCACTGTATGAAAAATAGTACCACATAATAACACCATATGTAACATATACGTACCTTCCCACCCAACTATAGTTCTTACCTCCTCCAAGTTCAGCTACAATTGTGGGCAGGCGGTGGCAACGATAGTCTCGTGGTGTGTGAGTCGGATATTCATGAATAAAATAACACAATTACATACTTGATCTAAAGCCACCAAGAAGATGGTACACATCAAGCCAAAGAACACAATGCCCATGGTTTTTTGGGATGACATGCTCCTCGGCTGTTTTCCACGATGCACCTGACCTCTTGTTGGCCTCCTCGACTGCAGGAGATGACGGCTCTGCCATTTTTGTCATCTTGTGAGGGTCTCGTTGACGAAGGTAGCGGGTGGATTTGAAGGACGGACAGCGTTAAAAGAGAATGGACAAAGATGGGTTCGTAACTTCATATCACATTTGTGTGTAATAAGGTATAGATGAGTTGTCGAAACCTGCCGAGGTTCGCGAAGCCTGAGGCTTCGATCTTCCGACTCACACATGCAAATGAATCGAGCTGGGATTCGGAATATCGTTGAGGCTCCATTGAAATTACGGTCACTATCGGTGACCTGTGGACAACCCACATAATTTCAATGGATATTCCGAATCCCGACTCGATGTGTCGGTCCAGTAGCCCAAAGTTGAACGGCACAAGTTGTCCCAACCTTGAACCTCCTTGAACAAGGTACAACTTGCGGCGGCCGGAACTAAGAAAAAGAAGCATCACTGGACCACGTTATCGGACTCGACCAATTTTGATGCGACCTCACGCTGCACTTGACGCGTCGACGATTTGTGCCAGCGCCCGTGGCACCTGGCCATGCATGCTTTATAATACAAATACCTGTAGTTCCCACGTATCTGATCTAATTAGATCGTAGCGGCCGCTTGACGAGTTCCCAAACTCCTTACAGAGCCAATTTCCGAGTCGGCATCAATCCTGCATTCATATCTAGTCTCCTTCCCGACGCTTTGCCAGCAGTGCCTATTCCTATAACTACCCTGACCAATCTGATCTGCTTGTCTACTTGATCCTGTATCCCATGTTTGCATTGTGAGATATATCCCTAATCACCAACCGTCCTTCCTCCCACCTTCAGTTCAATTCCTGTACCATCATTAATTCCCTCTGTCGTTCGTTCGTACTATACATCAGCGGGTTTCCTTCCATGATTCGTGGGGGTGGTGCTAGCACTCTTATGGCTGTGATTTTGGCTCTGAACGTGTTCATTTTGCCCTTGGGATGTCTTAGTGTGAAGTGCACCTGCACTAGAGCGCCTTTGAGGTGTCGACCGTATCCTCCTGGCCCGATTATTGCACCGTCAAAAGCAAAGGCCGCCAGTGGAGTTGCGTAATGCGTCCTTGACAACTCGTCCATCACTTCTCGTGCCTCTAATGTGTCGGCCACTCCCTCGGCGATGTTGTTATCTCCCGTCACCTTCTGTCACGGACTGGCCAGGCTCGTTGACGCGCAATGACCTCCCCAGAAGCAGCAATAACCTCCACGCGTCTGTCTTCTTTATGAGCAAGTTTCTTACGTTGAACTTGCGTGGGTGGTAGTACTTGAAGGATGGACAAGCCAATACTATTCAAACTCCAAAATAGCCAAAATGTAGCGCGAATCAGGCGAAGTGTGAGGCAGTCAGAAAGGAAAATGACTAAACCAAATGTCACATATGAGCTGCGAGTCAGCCAACAGGAGAAGGTGTACACGGTAGCAAAGGCGAACATTCAAAAACCATTAATTATAGAGAGACAGATGAGTATGCTGAGCGACTCGGAACGAGTTGATTCAATTCGTGAAACATTCCCACGGGTCCGTTTGTAGCCCCTTTCCGAATGATCTTCAACGTTAGTATACCGTGTACACCTACTTCGATGATGGCTGAAGACGTTTTATAAAATGTACGCCAGTCGAATGACATAAGGCCTGAGCGCTGAGCCTGAGGTCTTTATCATCGCTGCAGCAATTTATTTAGGAGTCTGGTCGAGGCGTCGGGAACATTTGTATAGAAGTGAGCATATCAATCAACTTCACACAGACCGCAATGCTAGCCTATCGTGCGAACAATCAGTGATGTCGGAAATTTACGAAAGTGGTTGCAATGACGTGATGTTGACACGCTATTTGCATGTCATTGTAATCAGTTG
>NW_024540778.1:0-18944 GCF_016647625.1 Suillus subalutaceus
ACCTACTGGGCGTCTATCATATCGATATATTTCATGCTCTCATCTATGCGCTTCAATGACTCGTGGCAATGAGAACTGGTGCGATTCGAAGAAGCCGAGGCTCTTCTGATGATTTACGATGCTGTACTGAACACGGATGGTACTAGTGTCATGTGTTGATACTAATTGTTTGGGTTTTTGGGCGAAAGCCGCAGGGCTTTTCCGGTCCAAAACACGGGTCCGTACCTATGGCGCAAGGTGAGCTGTGAGGGCAGGTTGGGCCCGATCAGGTCATTGTCTTGTGGGAGCGACGGTAGGTAGCGTACACTATGCGTTGAACAAATGAGAGTGAGCTGTTTGTTTCAGTTTTGAAATGTTAAGTTGATGACGAAGTCGGTGAGATGTTCTGATGAAAATCTTGTTCACACCGCTGATCAGGGAGTGGTGGGTGGGTGCAAAAAGAGGTAGACACGAGTGACTAGCACTCTGAAAGGATAATGCTGCGAGGTGGGCAGGAGCAAGAAGCACTGCGCCACCTCGCTTATTTGCGCGTAGACTCAAATCTGTGCCGGCCGAGGAACGAGGCCGGCTTAGATAACCAACTTTGGCAGGAACTCGAGCCATATCATTATACGCGTATGTCACACTGCGCATCTGAGGGACCAGACTGGCCTGGAGCCAGTCATCTGGTTTACGCCCTGTCTAGATCACAATGGTAAGCCTTTCCCTCCGCTGCTCCGAATCACGGTGTCGCCAGCATACCTTTTGGTGGATGCCAATAGTTGTCATGTACATCAGGCATGCCTATGATATTACCTAGACACACACGTCGCCCATGACATACTAGTATTCATGCAAATGATGGTACAGTGCTAAGCATGGCAGTCCAACAGTATGGTCACGTGTACATGTATCCACGAATTTGATGGTGTCGAAACTAGTAGAGTCTCTGATCATACACAATAAACTTACATCTTAGATCAATACCTAGTCTCGTCTCATTCCCGAGCGCGAACAGTCAAGGTCGCAGGTACAGGGTGGACGCGGATGCAAAGTTGGAGTCGCGGTTGGGGTCGAGAGCACTGCAATATCCAGTCCAGCACCGCAACGTGAAGATGATGGGACACTAGCTAAAATGATTCAAGACACAACAGTGAGTGTCCAGCATTCGAGAGAACAATGCAAGAACTTACAATAAAAATCACCCGATGATATCCAATAGTTCTCCCTCAGCCTTGAGTGACGCCTTTTCGTGCTCACGTGAACAACCCAAAGGCCTACACGGTCTCCATGTTCTGTCCCTCAAGCCATGTGCAACCAAGTGCATCGATGTTGGTGGGTTAGTCGTTTTATGCGATGCGCCTGTGGCTCAGCGGAAGATCTTGTCTATGTTGCTGCAGTCCAGGATGGAGGCGGATTGCCTGCAATCGATGCAAGGTATGTCGTCCACAGCTGCAAATATTTCGGGAGACAAGGCGGTGGGCATAGAATGCATGTTGCTCCCGCGAAGGCTGTCCCAGGGATGGTTAGAACACGATTGGGTCGGCGGATTAAATGCTGGGTGAACTTAATACGGGACATCAGCAGGACACATTCAAGTTGATTAACTTGATTTACTGATAATACATGTATATGAACTTACAGCGACCGATGGTTGGTGTCATTGAAACCTGGATCCATGCATATGAAGCGATGGGAACGCTGATACGGTCAAGGCTTGAGAACATTTGTGCTCTGTGTAATCTTGGGGTTAAACGTCTGCAAGGTCTTTAAAAATTGAGACGTCACGCTGCGAAAACTCTGGTGAGAGCTTCCGCACCTCGTGCAAAGTGGAAGCGACAAATGTGATTGGGGGAGAAGCTGATACAGAGTAGCTTTACAGTAGCTGGATATACATGTACAAGCTTGAAGTAACATCATGAGCTAGTGCTGACTCGGAGTTTTCAAATTTCATAAGGTCGTCTGTCGTCACGTCATGTGATGACACTTAGATGCGCATGTCACACCGCGTTGTCACGTATCCCTGGCTCTCATTGAATCTCAGGTCAATGAGGTCATGGTTTATGGTGCTGTGGAGCGCGGTCCTGAAACCATTTATAGATAACCCGCCTAGTGCGCCTTCTCCATGTCCAATACACGCTCAACTGGATTTTCACAAATCACTAGAGGACTCCCGGCCTGACGTCGAAGAGACTGAGGTTTCTGCAAATCACACGCATAATTTTTTGCGTGATACTTGAGGCCATCCACTCCATATCCCTTGTGTTCTAATAGCTACCAGTTATTCACGACCGGATTGATCTTGCTTTCCGAGGCAGGCCAATGCAGACGGTCTCAAGTTGTTCGATCGTTTCGAACACAATGCTGCCTATGCCATCCTTAATCCTACAGACAGCTGTAGTGAATCACCGCAATATCGACGTGCTGAATATTGACGATATTGACGAAACGCTTATGAGTCTGCCCAAAGGCCTTGTCACGAGGTGAGTTCAACTCACCGTAATCTCATCCTCGGACTTATATGACCAGGATTTCTTTTATCTAAAGACTTGGTACTTATAATTTGTGTCACAGTCCGGATATGTGGAGATACAATGTACCACAGTCACCATATACGATGATCTATGTCAGATTCGTGAATGACGAGCGGCCCTCCAAAAACAAACCCCACCCTTCAAATCTGTTTGACAAAGCATGGAATGGCAAGCAACTGTACAAATGGCAGGGTGGCACTCCCGTCTCCGCGCACAAAGACCGCGTTTCTGCAAAGTGCTGTGCTGCTAAAACGAAGTCACCTTGCACAAAGGCAACCTTGCCCAGTCCACGGATGTTGAACGCTTTAGCGTGCAGGTTGCCTTGCATATTACAACCTTCAATCATGGCAGTGAATTGAGACGCAGCCTTGACGTACTCGCCTGCGGCGAGCTCGATGAGCGCGGCGCCATAAGATCGGTGGAGAAATGTGCGTGCATTGCACAGGGCAAAGAATTGGAAGGGCTCTGAGGCTTTATAATGAGCTCCCTCGCAAGGTCATGATTCCCCTGTTTGCTCGCAACAATAGCCTTCTGGACGGTGTACCAAAGGACACCATCCAAATATTGACCCTCGAACATCTCTACGAGTTTGTGCAAAATATCCATTGCGTCAGAAAGCCTGTCTTCGCAAAATGCTATTTGTGCAAGCCCCTCAAGTACGTCCCTGCGGGTGAAGAGATCCCCAGTACTTGGGCATTGCGGGAGAAGATCTTCTAAGTGCGTGATTGCCAGGACAATGTCTCCTCCATGGTAAAATTTGGCTCGCCAGTGCCAAATCTTAGATGGCAAACCCCAGTCGCGATCTTCCGCGGACTTAACAAATATTCGTCTACGAACGTTGTCAATGTGTATATTCTGGCCTTATCCAAGAAATACAAGACGTAGGATTTAAAAGTTTCGCTGAGAGATTTCCACGAGTCATGTGTTGGAAGGCTTCCAGAACCTGTTGGGATTGAATGAAACGGCCTTGATATCTATAGATATCTGCGCATTGGACAACACAGTGTGCCACATTTTCGTGGTTGTCGACGGTAAGATAGAGTGCCTCAGCAGTTTTGAAGGCCCTCATCCCTTCGGTGAGCTGAGTAAGAGTGGCGTAGAGCGCGCCGAGATACTGCAGGGAGCACGCTTTTGGCCCCCACGTGGAGGAGTTCTCGGTGATTTTGAAGATAACTGGAGTAAGGATGGTTGGGTGAGGTAGATGCTTCTGCAAGCACCACAAAAACTGCCAGCAGATGTCATAAGTCTCTTCGGTGGCATCTGGGACGTGTGCAAGGTTGAAAGCCACTACGTGCTCAATGTTAAGGTGATCCGAGGTAATGATCTCAGCGTAGCGATCGTGTTCTTCCGAACAGCAGTTGACGATGCGATAGTAGAAGGCACATATTTCTTGCAAACAAGTGGAGTCCAGTGTTTGCAACGAATCTCGCACGTAATGCCGAATGGGGGCGAGCAATTTAATGAAGCTGTCTTGACGATAAACAAGAGATTGCCTGCAAAGGACGTCACAAATAATATCAACTTGCGGGAGTGACGGCAACAAATCGCTAGCCAGGGTGTCATTGAGGCCCTGTGGCAAGAAAGCGATTATGGTCAGAACACGACGACCATCCTCGCTGAGGTCCTGCATTGATGGTGAGCTGAGTGACAGTCGCAGTGTCTGACAAGCTTTGCAGCTTCCCCTTGCCGGGGTCCAGCACCTTGCTGTGCCGATTGTTCCATCTTTTCAGCAGCATGGCCGGGGACCAGCTATTTTGCTGTGCAGCGTTTGCAAGTAAACTGATGGAAAGGGGGTGGAATTCCAATTCCTTGAGTAGGTCCCGTATGTCTTCCCCGGCTTCACTACAACTGGTGTGCTGATAAATTTGAAAGAACGCTGCTTGAGCAGAGCTCAAGTCCAATGGCAGAATATCTTTTGTTATCCATCGCACGTGTCCTGCATGATTTGGGAATCATGCATGGACATGACTACTAGGTATCCCCCTAAAAGACAAGTCTGTTAGCTTAGTCCTCAGACTAGTCAACCCATACCTTGGTATCAAACCTTGGTCCATAGTTTCAGTTTTCCCTCAGTGATTCATGAATCCACCATGTTTTGAAGAAAAGTCATATGTGAGATGGGAATCACATAATGACCTAGTTGATATGAGAAGCAAAATGAAGGTTAATGTATTGCCTTTCATTTGGCTTATTCACTTTGCTAGAGAAACCCATAGAGAAAAGTTCAAAGCCTAACAAAACCTATCTAAAAAGCCCGCGTATTGTGTACTATTATTTGTTCCATTATTTCTGAGTTGTTTTCTCTAGTGTTTCTTTACTTGACTTTTCTATAGGATGCTCTGACTAATCAGATGCTTCATAAAATTGTACCTACAGGGTATGATGTCATAATGATGTCATAGGACTTCACCTACACTCCTGCAGGTATTTTGGTTGAAAGATATGATATCATAGTGATGTCATAATGATGTCATGTTCCATGGAATTTGCTAGAACATTCCAATGACTCATAATGACTCATAGTGACTCATAGTGACTCAGAATGATGTCATTATCCCACCATGAATATTCTGGAATGTTCTTTTGCACCTGCTAGAACATTCTGCTCCAGTTTTTGGAATATTCTTCTCACATTCTGAAGTCATTACATCACCTTTTTACTTACATAATATTCCCACACAAAATGTATATAAGGAGAGCCCATTCTCCCCCAAAAAATAGATCTCCCACTTGTTGCATTCAAGAACTCCCACTTGAGCAAATTGAACTCTCACCTAAGAAGCTTCAGTCTGAACAAATTGCTGCTTACAAAGCCCATTTCCTTTGTAAGAACTGTCCAGGCAAGTGCAGGGAAAGTGTTTCCCTTGAGATTACGTAAGTTTCTCGCGATAGAAACCCAGTTTTGTGAGACCAGTGTTCTCACCACGTAGTGTTTACTGACCAACACGAGCTTTGGTCACCGTTGTTTATTTTGTGAGACCAGCGTTCTCACCAGGTATTTGTATACTGACCAACACGAGCTTTGGTCATTGTTGTTATTTGTCATTGTTTTTATTATTTATTTGTCATTGTTGTTATTTGTGAGACCAGCAGTTCTCACCAGGTATTTGTATATTGACCAACACGAGCTTTGGTCCACGTAGTCACATTTGAGACCAGCTTCTCAACAGTTAACCGTATATTCAGGAAACCAGTTCAAGTGTCTAGACGGTATATCCTAGACAATCCCATAGTTTCAATCAGAGATAATAAAGCTCCAGGCTAAGTTAATCTGACTGATTGGTTTAGCGAGCCTCCCAAGAACTCACACGTTATCTACCACGAAAGAAGAAAAGTCGTAAGACCGTGTTAATCGAGGACTGGCAAGAAGTCTTATCCAGTGTAATTGTGGTGTCATTACATTCTTACACGTATTTATATAAGACCCTCGGTTATTAAGACAACGTTCGGTGCATTCCTTCGACTGCGTGACATGAGGACCAGAATAACGCCAGGAATGCTTGTGATGTCAGCAATGGCTGGTGGTATTTCTCCGAGCGCCGACGATCCACTGGCCTCTTCAAAGGTTTCAGCATTATCAAGGACAATGAGGGCAGTGGCAAGCAACGAAGAAAGGTAGATATTTGGCGCATAGGATTAGCACCAGCAAGCTCTATGCCCAGGGTTTCCCGCAAAACGAGTCGTGAAAGTCTCAAAGGTGAGGGTCGAAGGATCGAGGCCATCATAGGTCACAAAGAAGCACCTATCAGCAAACTTCTCTATGGCAGGTGGTTCGTTAATGATAGCTTTGGCAAGGGAACTCTTCCCCATGCCTCCAAAACCGATCAACGTGATATGTTCATCATTGACGACAAGATTTGTCAGCTCTGCTACGATATCCTCACGTCCATAAACATGGAGGGACGTGACGGGGAGTACAGGTGGGCGATACCTGATTGCCTTTAGAAGATACCACAACGCCCACCGATGATGGTAACTTACCTTTCGACGTTCCCATTCTCATTGCCCCTCGAGTCCTAAGGTTTGCGTGTTCATTCCAATCGTGAGACCACGAGCATCTCAGCCTTAAAACATCATTCAGTAGCCGTGGCTCTAAAGGAGTTCCCAAAAACATACACTAAACAGTGGGATGACGCGATCCAAGTCTTTTCCCATCCAGCAATGCGGTCACGATCACTCGTGGACAGACAGGAGTCCTCTGCCAAAATCCTGCTCCTTTTTCGAGGCTACTTCACTATTGATACGGTTTACTGATCTGCATGACACCATCAGTTTGTAGCAGTGGTGAAATTAGTTCGGCTCACTTGTTCAACTGAGATAAAGCATGGCCCAAGTATCCTCGCAGATCGTCGTCGGTGGCATGCTTGGTCGCTCTTTCAAGGATTTCCCTGATAGTCTCGCACTTGTTGACTATCGCCTGGAAATCGGACTGATTCTTGATCACTGACTGTACAGACCTCAAGATCCTTCACAAACATTTGCAAAGGGTACGCCAATGAACCTGCGCAATGATCAGGATGTTTGCGACCGTTCCGAGGATGCCTTTTGCCAGGTTGATAGGTACGAGGTCTCTCGTAATATTGATTGCCGCTATAGTGATGCCCAGCAGTTGCATCGCATTATCGCTCGACTCCTTGGTTTCAGAAGAAGGTTCTTTAACATTTGGGCCGTTCTATGTCAGATCAAATATACGGTGCTGATACTGAACTTTGTATCTGCTTGCCTTTGGCTTTTTGGGAGTTCTTTTTTTCGGCTTCATCGCTTGCCAGTGGATGCACGTGGTGAATTCCAAGTTTCAGACATGGGTTCTGCTTCAAGTCACCGGAGGGTGAGAAACTGCACAGCATAAATGATAACATACCAGCGTCTATCATGGTGACATTCAAGTTTAGATCTCAACTTTCGACCCAGTCTTGAGCCTATGATAGATTGGTTGTGATCTGCGATGCAGTCGGATTGCTGGCACAAAGCAAGGAGATATATCGTTGATAGCTTGAACATCGAATATTTAGGGAAACGGAGTGGACAGACGTTTGATCATCTTGTGTAGAAAGCATTTTTAATCCGCAAAGGTTGTCCCTGGGGAAGTCGAGATTCGGCCGCGGCAAGTGAAATTAGCTGCATGTGATCAGAAAATTATTTTTGTTTCTCCTCATCGTCTCTACTGTTCTTGGCAGTTCTATCCCACTCGAACGCTACACCAATCGACTCGACTCCTCATCGCAAGGCTAGTTAGTAGTTTCCCAAACCTTTTCAAAATCCTTGCGGTGGTGGAATCAATACTGGGAATATGAACCTGGGCAATACAATTTAGGATGAACTGCCTACCCATTCAACCAGTTTAGGATGGAGTATTATTGACTTTAAGGGTGTGGACTGGCCGAACATTGCGAATCGTAGGACAACACATACATGACGCACGAGGAGAATGAGCTCACAGTTGGAAATGATGAGATGAATATGAATGACTTGTGCATAGTCATCGCCGTCCAACTGTCTTCCTCTATCGGTCTACCTATGAAAGACTAGCGATTGCCCATTGTGAGTTTCTGTCATATTTTTTTCATGAACCTTCAATCTGAGGAGATGTCACAAGATCCAGCTCGCGCACTACAATCGAAAAGTGGAATATGAGATGTGCGATGAAGAGCATAACCTCGAAGGACCAGACGCGTTTTTTTAGGTAAAACATCTGTGTCATGGCCTTCCCATGCCATAGCAATCTCAGTGCGCACTTGAAGTGCCAAGTGTTCCACTTCACTTATCTCCCGCGTTCGTCTCATCATTGTCTTGTCATAGGTGCCATATCATGATGAAACTACTCGTATGATCGTCCGAGATATGATGGCAGGCTGTTACATGAATAAGCCATATGTTTCTTCCATCTTCCTATCTCCAAGACACACTGAATCCCCAATGAACATGGATACCTCAGGTCTCTCGGACCATCCATCGATCTACTTGACTCTCTCGCCACAAGGCTTGTTGCATTCCTCCTAAATCCCTGCTGTGGTGAACCAACACTGGGGATTCGAACCTGGGCGATACAATCCCCGACGAATTGAATGAGACCAAGGTAGTGCGAAGTACGCATCTGACCAGCTTGAGGATCGTCGGTGACCTCTAGGTGGGCGAGCCAATAGCCAAATTGCGAATTGGCTGCAGTGATCCGAGGGCATGAAGAGGACCTAGAACACGTGGTCAACTTGTGCTCGCACAGAAATTGACAGGACCTCGCTGTCGGAGACAATGAACAGAATAGCTTTGTGGCGGTTGGCAATGTGAGTTTGTGTCACTCTTCGTGCACATTCAATTTGAGATGTCCCTGGTGCAGATGCACATGGCTTAATGAAAGAGCATGAACTCGTGCACCTGAAAGAGAGGGTTATTTGTGAAGCACAGGAGCAGCCTCGAGCGGTCAGACACGCCTAGAATCTTCAAAACCGTGCCGTAGTATATCTTATATTTGTCTCGTTACTTCTCTCTTGCCATGGAATAATACAATGATGATGCAACTGTTCATGAAATACAACTGCAGGCTAGCGTGTGATCTACCTCATATCGTTTAAGTGGTGACAGACCCTCCAAGAATAATGACCATCCTTTGAATTTGTCCTGTAAATTATTAAATGGCGCGCAACTGTACAGATACTGGGGAGGCACTCCCATCTCAGCGCAAAATAATGTGTCTCTTCAAAACGCTGTGTGGCTAGAGCAAAATCATTAAGTGCACAATGCAATCTCCCCCAGACCTCGTATGCTGAGTGCCTTGAGCATCAGATTACTTGCATGTCGCAGGCTTCGATCGTGGCAGTGAAATAAGACTCGGCCCTGTCCCACTCGCCTGCGGTGAGCTCGATGCATGCTGAGCCATAAGATTTGTGGATGAATGTACGTGCACTGCGCAGTGCAAAGAATTGGAAGGGTCCCGAGGCTGTGCGGATGAGCTCCCTCGCCAGGTCATAATCCCCTTGCTTGCTAACAGCATGAGCCTTCCACGGTAGACCAGAGGGCACCTTCAGCTGACTGTCCATCCATCACTACGATCTTTTGCAGGATATCCATTGCTTCATATAACCTGCCTTCGGAAGATGCAACTTCTGCAAGCCCCTGATGTATGTCTTCGAGGGCTCTGACATTTCCAGAACCTGCATGTTGTACGGATAGGTCTTCTAATTGGGCGTGCACCTGGACAGCGTCTCCTCCATGATAAAATTTGGCCAGACAGTGCCAAACTTGATAGACAAATCCCAGATGCGGTCTTCCGAGGACTTCACAAATAATTCGCCCGCAGGTGCTGTGAATGTGTACATCGGGCTATATCCAAGAAATACCAAGCTCGGGCTTTCGTTGTTTCCCTGAGAGACTCCCAAGAGTCAGAGTGCTGAAGATCATCTAAGAGATTTTGGGACTGAATAAAGCGACCTTGACATCTCAGCAAGTCTGCGCCGTTATAAGACATTCCCCATGCCCTTGGGGTCACCGGTGGTGAGATAGAGCGCCTCAGCTGTTTGAAAGGCCAGTATTGCTGCTTCAGCATTCTGAGAAAGCGTTTGGTAGAGCTGTGCGAGATATGACAAGCAAAGTGCTTTTAGCGCCCATGTGGACGAGTTCTCGATGATGTTGGAAATAGCAGGGTTAAGGGTAGTCGGGCGAGGCAGGTGTCTCTCCAAACATTCCAAAAATTGCCAGCAAGGTTATAGGTCTCTTCTGCGTCATTCGGGATATTGGCAAGGTTGAAAGCAACTACGTGCTCAATGTTAAGGTGATCCGAGATAATGGTATCAGCATACTGATTGTGTTCTTCCAAACAGGAGTAGACAGTGCGATAGTAGAAGGCACATCTCTTGCAAACACGTGGAGTCAGGTGCTTGCAATGAATCTTGCACGTAATGCCGAATGGGGGCAAGCATCTTGAAGAACTTATCTTGACGATAAACGAGGGATTGCATGCATAAACATCACATATAGCGTCAACTTGCGGAAGTGATGGTAACAAATCACTAGCCAGGTCCTCGTTGAGACCCTGGGGCAAGAACGCAATGATGGCTAAAACACGAAGACCATCTTCGCCAAGATGCTGGACCGACGGTAGCTGAGTGACAGCTGCATGGTGTCAGATAAGCTTTGCAGCTTCCCCTTGCCACCATCGAGTACCTTGCTATGCCGATCATTCCATCTCTTGAGCAGCTTGGTTGGAGACCAACCATTTTGTTGCACAGCGTTTGCGAGTATGTTGATGGAAAGGGGGTGAAAATCTAATTCCCCCAACAGGCCTTTTATGTCTTCTTTGGCTTCGCTACGACTGGCGTGGTGATAAATTTGAAAGAACGCTGCTTGAGCAGAGCTCAAGTCCAGTGGTGGAATATCCTTGGTAATCCATTGCACGTTTAGTGCATTCCTTCTACTGCGTGACGTGAGGACCAGAACGACGCCAGGGATGTTAGCCATTTCAGCAATGGCTTGCAATATGTATCCGGGCACCGACAGTGCACTGGCCTCTTCAAAGGTCTCGGCATTATCGAGGACAACGAGGGCACTGGCAGAACGGAGAAAGGTAGATATTGGTGGCACAGGATCAGAGCCGGCGATCTCTATGCCAAGGGCTCTCGCAAAACGAGTCATAAAGGTTCTGAATGTGATGGTTGAAGGATCCAGGTCATCATATGTCGCAAAGAAGCGCCGATCAGCAAATTTCTCCATGACGAGCGGCTCGTTGATGATGGCTTTAGCTACAGAACTCTTTCCCATACCCCCAAGACGATCAAGGCCAAATGCTCATCATTGACGACGAGGTTCGTCAACTCTGCCACAAGGCCGTCGTGGCCACAGCATGGCAGGCCGTGATGGAGGCTCTGTTGGGTGATACCTGTATTCAATTAGAGGCCATGCACAACCCGTCTAAAATAACAACTTACTTTAGAACATGAACACTAGTAGTATTGAGTCCCGAAACGAGCTTCTCCACACCTGTTGCAATGCGAACAATTGCTTCAAACTTGAGACACCATTCAGCAGCAAATTCGAGATCATGATGGAGTTGCACAGACATACATTGAAGAGTGCGATGATGCGATCCAAGTCCTTTTCCCATTGAGCAATCTGGTCTCTATCAATTGTGACAGAGAAGAACCTCTGCCAAAACCTTTGCTCTGTCTTTGAGGCTGCTTCACTGTTGATGTGGTTAACTGACTGATTGATGTTTAGTTTCCAGCGACGGTGAACTTGGTTCGGCTCACTTGTTAAGCTGAGACAGCCATGCCCCAAGGGTCCTCGTAGATCATCAGGTAAATGACCCGAAAATGATAAATTATTAGCAAGCTTTATCTTGTCTAAAATTTGCATAATACCTATCAGAATTGTATATCAATCGAGAAAGCTTTGAATACCCGGACTGACATGGGTGGAAGCCGCCAAATATACAATTATGGCAGTCCGGTTGCAATAGCTGGCAACTCTGTCACGGCGGACAGGTATTGCAATTTGTGCCATCTTGGGGCAAGTTGACAATACACGACAATTTTGACTTGCGCTGGTCATGACATGCAACCTTTGACTATGTTGACTTCCTCCGCAATCTCTGAATAGATGCCAGTGTTGGTCATAGAATTATATCCGCTGGACTATCTTGGATCGAACTGCCTACAACCCAGGGGTGCCGAGCATTCACAACGCGGGACCAATGTGGTTGCTTTACGCAAGCACAGCTTGCCATTGCACCCTCGACAAGAACTTCCCCAGCGCTGACATTAGGTAAGTGGTTGTCATCCTATCCTTCGTTGCCCACATCCGCTAAGTGCAGAATTCAGGCGATAAGCCACAGTGTGTTGCCATCTGACCCAACCTCAATGAGAAATGATAAGCGTACATAAAGTTAGTTTTTCATGTTGTCCACCCCAATATCTGAGCAAATGCTAATGCCTGACAAAGTTTTAAATGGCTGGACTGTGTTGGACCGAACTGCGTGCAACCCAAGGGTGCCACGCATCCGCAACACAGTACCAAGTTGTATCAATTGGGGTTGACTCGTGCAAGCACAGCGCGCTATTGTACCCCCGACAAGAACTCCTCCAACGTTGACGTTAGTTATGTGGTCGCGATGCCCGCCTATGCTGCTCAGATACACTAAGTACACAACCCAGGCGACCAACGACGGCACGTTAGCATCCTCCCCAACCTTGTTTAGACGTGGTAACCGCACACAAGGTCAGTTGGTCACTCTATGCTCTACATTCTCTCCCTCACTGATGGAGTCTTCTAATGCCCAGACTATTTTGGATGGGGGATACTTTTGGCGCCACAATGCGAAGGCATGTCAATGTGGTGCCCTTCATCAGATAATTGCTGAGGTTTAGTCATTAGACGCAAGATAGCGAGGGATTTTGTTCACCGCAAACCCTCTCTGAATGATGCCATCATATAGTAATTTCTAACTGTTAGGCTATATCGCACCAAGGCATAGCAGTATTGTACAGTTTTTTCGTCCTGCAATTACTTTCGTGGGCTTTACAAAGCCGGAATCAGGCCGTCATTAGATTGCATTTAAATTGACTCTGAATATATAAATAAACATAAAACTATGAAGAGGGGGTATTTAGATTTGAAGCTTGTTTGAGGGCTAAACATTTTTGGTCGGATTTTGAATAGCGCGCTGTTGGCACTAATGGGTCTCTTGGCCGCAGAGGAAGTGGGGAAAACTTGGCTAAGTGAGTGACAATGATCAGCCTTAGTGGCATGGCGAAGAGCGAAAAAAATACCAATTCCACCAGGTCAGTAGCTTGTCAATTTCCTTGTATTCTTCAGGGTCTTCTAATAGGTCGAGGAGGCTATGATAGAATGTCTCTGAGTCTGTAGTTGTGTCAGTACGAGAGAACACCGAGGATGAGCTCAGGGCAAATCGCACCTTCAATCATACGTCAAAATTTTTTAGCCATAGAATTGATACTCAATGGACCTGGGTTGCGATATATGCTAGGGAGGCAACTGTGATGGAGTTCATGCCATGGAGCCACGTGTTTCTGGATCGCGTGGCCTTTGGTTCCCTTTCGACTGAACTTGGAGATGTGACCACATGCTTGTAGGCCTGTCGGAATACCTCATAGCAAATGAGATATCTGAAAAATGAGTGTGCACTCACATAGACTAGTAAGCGGCTCCTGAAGAAGCCCACACCACGGGTCTTCAGGGTCATAAATGTGGTGGGCGTACAAAAAATGGGCCATTGATCCCCACAGACCAGCATCTCGCCGCTTCGTAGGTTCTCTTTAGTCCTACATTGAAAAAGGTACAAAAGAAGATTCAGTATTACACAGATGCCAGCAAACAAAAACGTACTGGAAGTCAGTTCCAGTCCAATCCAGCAGGACATAGAAGAGATCCTGTAAGGTCATGGTTAAAACCGCGGTTGATCTTAGAGTTTCTATGTAAAGGGGGCCGTATGCCTTCCCCTTTGGGGGTGATCCAATCAAGTATTGCAGACTTTAACGTTTTTGTGTCATCGCCCCTGGCGCCTGCGGCGCCCTTGCCGATCTGCAAATTGTAAGCATGAATCCCAGCCAAGCAGAAGATTGACGCACCAGCTCTCCAACGTGAAGGATTTTCTTCCTCGGATCCGTCTTTCATCAGTCGCTCTAAAAGACCGGGATATGAATCTAAAAGTTGCTCGAAGACGCGATGTTCTCGCCGCTCTCTGTCAAATGCATCAGCCAAAGAGCAAATGCCGAATGCAGAGGTAAAATTTTTCTCACTCGGCAGGGAAGTCCTCTAATGGAACATCTTCTATTTGTTCAAGTCTCAAGATACCATTGGTGAGCAATGAGGGGTAGTTACACAGTGCAAACACTGTTCGAACCGAAGTGGCATCCATGGGACACTAGTGGATCAGATGAGGAGCTGTGAGACGAGTTTATTAACCTATGAATGTTTGCAGTCGAGCATCTGGGACAGCCTACGCTTTTTGTGCGAGGTCCCATTTGGAGGGCTGACGAGCCACGTTTGCTCGGGACGGCCGGAATCAGTGTCTTGGTTGGTCATCAAAAGATGGGGAGGGAGAAAGTAGCCTGAGCTCTGCAGACACCAGAGGCGGTCTTATACTCAGCACTACGATAATATGACAGGGTAACTGGTGGCAAAAGCAACAGCCACGGCAAGATTGACAATGGCCAAAAAAGTGGCCGCCATGTAGGTCCACCTTGAATGACGGCACATTCACAGCCACCATTAACGGAGACTTTGAATTATGTGGCCATCGTAGCCGCTCAATTTTATGTACCGAATAAACCTGAGCTTAGATAGTAAGTTCGAAATCTGATGGTAAAAAGGATATATAACTCCCTCGAACTTTCAATTTTTCATTATAGCTCTGCACCAAAGAACGCATCTGCTAAGGCCCCCAATATGCCACAGCCTACTAGGCGCCAGACCTCCAAACTGCAAGGACATAGTATTAGCTTGAGTCTGCGGTAAGCCCGATAGTTCTACCTGGCGGCAGCACGTGCTGATGTATTTCATTAGAATCGAGTTGGTGGACAACATGAACGACGACAGCTCCTTAGCACGGAGCGACGAGGCTCCACTTCCAGTGTCAGCGATTCACAATGAAAAGAGCGATGTGGACGCCACTATCGAGCTCAAAGAGCGACTGCAGTCAGCAGAGATGAACTGCTCCAGGCTAGAAGAGCTGTACCAGAAGTACAGACTTCATTGGTTAGAGGAAAATTATCGGGCAAGAATTTTAAAAGAACATGCACCAGATGGTCTCAGTACTTGCTCTCCTCCCATCAGATCGCATGGGATGCGCCCTCTCCTACTCCAAGTACGTCGAAAACACGTTCACTTAGAAAAATCTGACTGTACTGCTTAGGTGAATACTGATGGCGAAGTTGAGGACAATACCTAGATACAGGAGCTGCAATAGATTCCCACTTTTTCGGGGCGATGCAGCAGTGGCTTGATCTGAGCAGGGGGGTTTGTAATGCAACTGCAACTGCTGCTAGTGTACACTATTCTTAAATAGTTAGCAGACGTGTACACGATCCACGATTTTAAAAACAGGAATCATTGTCTGCTGTCCATCAGACATACACGGCGTTTCTTGATCGCCCTTCGCATAGTATCTGAGACCCGCTGACTAGGACTAGTCCATGGAAAGAATAGACACAGAAATAACCACTGTACCACACGTAGCCTTCTTCTGCTGACCAGTTCAGCGAAGGACCTTGTCGACGAAACGAGAGATTGAATACTATATGCTTGGAGCATGGTCCAGCGTTTGCGGCTTTTTGCAGGATCGGAGGGTACTGGAGCTTCATGGGAGCTGATAAGATTGTAAATTTTGGAATAACCACAAACAGGCAGAGTATGTGATATTATGCATGCATTAGCAACGCCTGCTCGAATGTAGAGGAACCATTGCGAGCTAGGGGTGAGGCACCGCTGGATGCAAGGGAAAGGGAAAGGCCACATGTTGTCAGCATTGAATGTCGTCTCCATACACAAAAAACGCACCACTTCCAAGGTAACAATGTGGTCGAATAGCAGCAGCACCTTGCATAGCTGCGCTCATATATGGCGAGGTCATGGAAATTCGAAAATCCTGTTTTGTCTCCGATGAGTTCCAAAAGGAAGATCCTCTGGATAGCAAACCGAGCCTCCTTTGCAGGAGCTTGGATACTCGTCGGTCCAAAATCCACGACATGTTCAACTTGTCGCTCAAAGTTGTCGTTCAAACCCACAGCATATTCGGATTTCCGCCAGTACCAACAAGAGCGTTTGACATCTGTAAGTAAACAGATATGATTCTGTGAGATGATATTAAATGTAATTAACCTCAGAATGATTTGTGGGGTGGAGAACTCACAGATTGTGTTCAAACCACAGGTAGCGGGAGTGATCATGATAGGCCTGCCAGACAGATCATGATAGAGTGACAAGTCACGGTGTATCTGCACTACAAGTAAGGTCACCGTGACAGCTTGGGTGTGACAGCACGCTGCTGCTGCTGATGGATTCAGGCTGGCGTCACAGTGATAAAAGACAATTTCAGAGTGCATAGAACATACAAGTATATTAACAACACAAATGGGAGGTTGGCCTTGATATGAACGTATGGCTTAAAGGAACAGCATGAGAGTAGCACAACCAAATGAGGCAGGACTTCGCGATAATTTACAAACGATGTAGTACAAGGTCAATGTCATGATAGTACTAGCCACGGTCGATAAAAAGGCGATGAATCATTTACTAACGCCAAACAAATACAGATCCATGCAAAAATGTTTAGATCTCGGTATAAAAAAAAAGAGCCAGTATCACTGCATGTTGAGGTCCTCGGCAGTCTTCCGAGCCGTAGCTTTCACAGTCTTCATCGTCTTTGTAATCTTCATAGTCTCCGCAACTCTCCTCTGCGTCATCCTCACTATTCTCATGTCAGGGCGGTGGTGCACTTCATTACGGAGGTCGTAGAATATTTGAACCCGGGAATGTCGACAAACCTGCGGTATCATTAGCATGAAATGGAGCATGATTTGTTGTACTCACTGGTATCCATGAATTTGTACTGACATATATTATCGATGGCCATTGTATATAGCGCTATCTCAGCGTGGGCACAGCGCCTCTTGGCCTGCAAGATGAGCAAATCTAACGCAAGGTTGCGCAGGTAGGCATTGCTGCGTCTGGTGGCCAGGGATGTCACCATCAGCTCCGCCTGTATGGTCAGTTCCTGCTTGAATGACTCATAGAAAGATTTCTGGACATCGACGGTGACCCATGTACTCGAGAGGGGCAATGAGGGGCCAGTACACTGTGAACAATCAGTCAGAGCAATTAAGCCAACTGTCGAAGTATACTGACATTCAGACAGGCAGATTGATTTTCCTTCCTGCGAGGTGAGATTACTACGTACTGAGGAAATGGAGCTGCTCAGAGGTGATAACTTCTGTCAAAGATGTTACAGTTGGCACGAAATGGGCATCGTGGCTCGTCCGCCAAACTTCACACATCTCTCGCGCTGATATCGAGCAGGCCAAAGGTGTGCACGGAAGAGGTAGATGGTCCGGGAGCGATCGTTTGCCTCAAGGGAGGCCTGATGAAATGCTTGGATCGAGCACCAAAACGTGCTACAAAATGTCAAGAGGGTTCAGATTGCACATCCACACTCAGACAAAAAGAAGCTCACACAACCAATGTTGATCCAAGACTTCAATTGCCTGGGTGTACAAAGACACCTCCATCTGACACCGTCTCTTCCTCTCGTCTAAGAGAATTTGTTCGACAGCCGCATGCCTTCCGGCATGCCCGTTAGCACATATGCTCTGATGGCGTCGCAAAGTTTCCTCTTGCTTCGCCTCTATGCTGCGCTCCCCGACTAGTTCCCAAAGATCACCAGGATAAACTCGTTTTTGAGCAAGAATGACAGAACGTATAGTTCAGTCTGGAGCTACATGAAAAGGTTTGAAAGAATCAGGATTAAACAAAATACCCACTGACCTTCTGGTTTGCTATGAGGCCTATATAGGCATCCAAGGACTCACTGCCTAGGGCATTCGAAAGTTGAAAAATGCTTGCGCGAGCGAGTAATCAAATGATTTGTTGAAAGACACATCGTGTAGGGGGGGGGGAGGCAATTATTGTATGTACAGTAATCTCGGAGGTGTTTGGCTGTGGGAGTAATTAAGTACTATTTATGTGTGAGCAGTTTATTCAGATCACCTGGATTCAGTATGCAAATGAGCAAATCGCAGAGTTTAGAGAAGGTACTTAGCAATTCACAGCCTGACACCCAACTTGTGCTGGAAGGGAGGCCACCAAAAAGCGATAGTCATCAATCCATCAAACATGCCCACCAAATATACCCGCCTAACATGCCCGCCTAACATGCCCACCAAACATGCCCGATGGCCGTAATATCCGCAGGCTATTAATATACCTACAAGGTAGATCACGTGCATGGCATCCCTTTCATTCTGTGAGTGAGGCACTACTCGCCCAACCCGTTCTCCGAAGCAGTAGGAAGACTCAAGCACGTAGCATAGATGCAGTCTCAGATATCCACGGATTGGAGGATACCTCGCGGTGGGGTGGGGGGTGAAAGGGGGGTGAAAGGGAGGGGGGTAAGGGGGGGTTGATTCACGACTAAGCGCAGCATGCTAGCGGTTTTACTTGTCGCTTTCGAATCTCGATAGTGTCTCGCATTTCATATTCCTTCAAGTAGATCATAATTTAATAGCATGTAGCATGTAGTGCATATGATAAGTACATGAACATGAAATTCCTGATCTGCAGTGAAGGCCAAAACCGTCGTGGCTGGTGTGCTTGACCACAATAACAACTACTAATATCAGTATCATATCGACCTAACCCATACTGCGCAATAACGATCATCCTTCAAGTTGAACTTTTCGCCTTTTCACACCTGCTGAAACAGATGTG